>NW_020270870.1:675102-887372 GCF_002803265.2 Melanaphis sacchari
TAATGATCAATAAATAATAATAATAATAATACAATAATAATAATGACGTGGGTCATCTTTTTCTTTTAAATTGTAGCGATTGTGTCTTAATAAACATGATTAGTGTGTATTCGGCGGCAGCGGCGGCGACGTCCGGTTGTGATGGGGCGGCAACGGTGCGAGGGGACGACATCCTTCGGGAACAAAAATCACCGTCGCCTTTGTGCCCCGCTATATACACACACTTCCTGTTTATTATTACGGATCGCTAGGCCTGCGAAAATTTAACGGGTTATTGACGTCCACTGTCGTCGTCGTCGTCGCCGATGCCGTTGCCACCACTATACGGTCCGTTCATTCATAGCGGCGGTGTGAAAACGACGTTTTGCCTGCGAAACAACGCACAATATATTAGTTTATAATCCGATTTCGGTCGAACGCGACACAATATATAATAATAGTACCTATATGTCCTGTATAGTATAGTCGCAAGATCGCTATTTGCTAAGATTTTGTGTTTGTAATACCGACACAGTGAAAGCTGAATGCATAGTTATTTATTATTCGACGCCATATAGTGTGTGGCTTTAGTAGAGTGCTAGTGTGTTGTGTAAAGGAATATTGGTGCATCTATTCAATCGCAAAAGCATAAGAGAGAGCTCCAAAACAATATTCAGTTATGCGTATAGCAGTTAAAAGTGACAGAAAAACACTAAAATATAACTTATAAATTTAAACAAGCGCGAAAATTCATGTTAAGAATAAGGTTTTGAGTATCAGTGACTCATATTGCTTTATTCGGAACAGAATATTAACTTTGTATTATTACAATGTATTAGTATCGTGGTATAATCTTATATACCACATGATAATAAATCAAAAATCAAATATTTGCACAGTAAAATGATATCTGTTATGACAATAATAGGTATATGATTATATGAGAACGCGATACGCGTTGTAATTTGGTTTAGTCTAAGTCGGAAAGGCACGGGTGTCAGTTATATTAAATCGAATTTCATAGTTGCTAATGCGTATTAAAAATTTAAAATAAAATCGGTCCTAAAATAATGTTATGATAACGGAGCTCATATGTTTATTTATGAGTTAAAAGTTATTAGTACCAGTAACATTTACACACAATTTATAAATACAAAAAGATAAATATGGTGCAGGCCTTTACTATACACAATGTTCCACTATGATACTACAACGTGGGTCACTATATTCACTTAATCAGTAAATCATTAAACCATCGCCATGAAATACGCATAACTCTGTTATTTCTCGTAAATAGAAATAACCTACGCTCTGGCACTCCAATAGGTGTGTACAATGGTTTTTGCTGCGAGATGATTTGTTATTGTCGTTCAACAAATCGATATAATAATCTTCAGTACGATTATCAATTAAATTAGCAAAATAATGAATAATTGTTATTTATTTTTATTTTTCTGTTGTTTCATGGCGCAACGCAGGATGCAACAGCAACAGTTCGCCGCCCAACTGGCGCTTCAAGCGGGCCGGCAGCTCGAACTTCCGGCGGTCACACGTCAGCGCGGCCGACGGCACCACCGGGTCCGGAGTCGAGCATCAGCCTGGGCGCCCCGTCGCCAGGGCCGCTGCGTCCATGCTCGCCGCTGTCCGCTCAGGTCGCCGCCCTCCGCCGCTCCCAGCTGTCGGGCGACCTGCCCCGCATCGTGCCCATACCAACCGTCGCCGTGCACGTTCGCGCAACGCTGGAAGCGTCACAGGCCGTTCACTGATACAGCCCGCCACCCGCCGATCACCGCTGGCTGGTGACGCGCCTTCCGCCGACGACGCGCACGTTTGATTTATATCGTTTTTGGTCGTTTCGTTTTCTCGCCCTTCGCCACCCACCATCGCTTTTCTGTGCGATAAACAACAACAACAACAACAACAATAAATACATAAAATACCGTAGTCTGTACTGTGCCAACGGTGACGACGACGATATTTCGCTTTCCGGCGGTCAGGTACGACGCGAACTGCATCTCAATGTAATGTTCCCGTACAGGCGCATATAACTAGACAGGTCCTGACAAAACGCGACGTGCGCTAACGACAAGTCGTGTGCGATCGCTGACGCTGACGTCCACGTTTGTTGCCGTCGTATTGCCTATCAAGACACACTGTCGTCGCCAACAACGGTGTGTGGTCACCCGACGAAAATTTTCCAGAGGAGCATTAAGTCTTAGATTGTATTGTATTCCTGCACCCACAAGTTAGGATGAGATAAACTTCATGGCGGAAACGGTATTTAGTCTTTGGCGATTTTTCCGTCAACTACACATGACCCCATCCTCTCCGATTTGCCAAGAGGCAGCTCTCGATTATCTCGTCTCCGCCACGCCACCAATTATTATTATTATAATATGGCTGTGACACTCGAGCAACGTTTGTGAATGATTTGTAATACCGGATTTATACACGTACTAGTTCAAATGTGGATAGGTATGTTTTAAGATTATTTCACACCGACTAGTTATATTGGGTTTCGTCTAGTAAAATGTTTTTCACTATTAAATTCAATTAGACTATAATAATATTATCTGTGTGATTTCTAATGAATCAATAATTATGGTAATACCTTGAACATTAACAGAAAAAAAAAATTACCTCTATAAGCAAGGACCACCCTAATGTAGCTACAATTCTTTTGCCATATTCTTTTTTATTTATTTATTATTATTATTATTATTATTATTGTAAGTAAATATACATATTAACACAACAAGTAAAATATCATGCATATAAGAAAATTATCATGATATAAAAGTTTAGATTTGATTTATAAGTTAAAAATATTTTTATTTTAAAAAGCTTAACAGTGAAATTTAACACTTCTTTTCTCAAAGAGAAGGTTTTTTTACCATCTATGTCTATAGGGCCTATAATAATGTTAATCCGGCCTGCCGCGACAGGAGACAAAATTAGACAATATATGTCTCTTCTAAACTGAATTTATGTCTCCCTTAAAATTTTTCCTTTGAATTAAATATTTAAAATTACATCAATAAAAATAAATACAAAACTTTACTGTAAAATTTAATTATAAAATATTAATATTTATTTTAGTTTTTCCCGATTAATTTAAAAATGTAGTAACGTGTATTTTCGATTTTTACATCCCAAAGGTTGAGATATCAACTAGATTCAATTTTTTACTAAAAACACTCATCAAAATTAATGGTCAGAATATTTTTCTATTAGAAAAAGTGTCTTAGGGCACATAAATAAAAAAAAAAAACATACATTATTGTTAAAGCAATACATTCATCCGCTAAACTCAGAACCAAAAATTGAATTTCATAATATGAACAAGTAAAATTAAAAATTGACAAATATTGTTTTTTCGTAATGCTCCCTTTCTCATACCAAACAATGGGCCTGGTTCGCTAAATGCTGCAGCAAGGGTGAACGAATACAAAACTTATATTAATTTATACACAACTGTTGTACGATATAATTTATTTTATGATTTTGTTGTATTTACAATAATAATAGGTATAACCACGGTTGTAGCCGTTTGCAATATGCTTACAAACACAAAATAATATAGGCGGTAAGATATTATGATGTTTAACAACTGGTGACGATCGTAATTTATAATCCATAACATTGACGGATGGCTTAATCGTACCTTTATATATGACATCGTATTATCATCTCATTGGGACGTTATCTTTAAAAGAACTTTTTGCGCCAAATTGTTTAAATGCATTTACAATAATTGACATATTAATATTATAGCCCTTTGTCATGTATTTTGCTAGTAATAATTATATATTATTTTATTAACTCATTGAAATCAGTTTATTTTTCAATACCATAAAGTTTCTAAGGAGAAATCTGAGAAAAAGGCGTGTTCGCTGTTATATTTCTGATTAAATTTTCAAATAGATTCGCTTAAAATCAATTGGGCGCCCACCCATAAGTCAGTAATGACTCCTGACCCTGCATTACATAAACAATAGGCATGTATATCTTATAGTGTAGTAAATTACAAACGGTCAATATCTACTAAACGATCGTTTGTAGAACGCGTATAAAATACAGTATGTTATGCATATAACAAGAACGCGTGTACACAAATGCTACTGTGGCATGCGAGTTATTATTTTATCATCACTCGCAGCAGCTGTAATAACAATCAATCTATTATTCGTTTAATATAATAATATATTATTGTCCACTGTGCGTTTCATACGCATAATATATTATAATCATATTTAATCGGGAGATGTCCATTCGCGTTACATCACCGTCATCGTCCGTCGTTGTCGCGCACACTTGGGTGGATATATATTATAATATTTATTTATTTATTAAGTCTTTAAGCACGCATTAAACACGGTGCGGTGAACCATCTGCGAGCAAGGGTAGAAAGGATTTTCGAAATCATAACCGGGACCGGTGCCACAGATATAATAATATAATATTATAGGTACTATACATATTACATATCATATTATGCCCTGTCGACGCCGTCGAATTTTCCCGCAGACACACACGACACGCACGTATTTGTCGAATCACAGTTTTCTCTCACTCTCTGTCACCATCAGTCCTATGATATAACAGGTATACATAAAACACGTAGCGTATATAATATTATATTATATACTATAAGTATACTATACGGTGTTAGTTAGTGTATATAATAAATATTATTATTATTATTATTATTATGTTTTCGTACACTCTCTTTTATCCAGTTAACGGTCTTTTGAATGCGTTCACCCTCGCCCTTTAATCGCCGTACGCCTAATCGGCCGTACAAAAACACTTCCCCCCCGCCAACTACGATGCGCATAACCCCTTGGCCCGTTTCGCGCTCTATTTACTCAGGGAATACAAAAACACATAATGCACGACAGTCGACATTATCGACGACGACGTCGACAGCAAGACACACTACTGCTCCGGCATATAATATATATTTATATATATATATATACGTAAGACGATTCTGCTGCAGTATAGAGTTAGTGATTCGATACGAGTATATACATATTATTACGGTGTACTCGAGCCTAAAGAGCGCCTGAAGAAAAAATAAGGAACGTAACAGTCTTCAAAGTATATAACAAAATAGATTGAAATCGACTGCCTTAATGACACGAATAGTTTTCTTTACCATCGCTCTCTATTTATTTGTGTGCGAATAAACTGTGTACTTGCTTACTTTGCTATATATATATACACAGCTGCGTCTTCGGCTGTTTTTTTTACCCGAATCGTACGAAGAAAAACCGTTTTATCACCGATCGCCGCACGTAATATACTCTGCCGGTCGCCGGACATTGTACAACTTGAATGTATATATATATTATCTACACAGCAAGTATAACACGTTTGTGTGTGTGTGAGCATACCTCGAGGGTATTTGAAATGACAAAAATAAAAAAATAAAGCACAAATCCCTCGACGACCCTGCAGCAAACGCACGAGTATCGCGAGGGAGCAAATATATGATATATTTTTCATTTTCATTTTTTTTTTTTAAATAATAATTGTTCCACTTCTTTTCACAACACTATAGGTATATAGCGGCAATCAAAGTCGCATTTTGATTCGTTCCATTTTTGTGCAAGTACAAAAATAATGACGTATATTATTATAACGACCGTCGCTGCTGTCGCCGATTATATAATTTATAAAAACCAACGACTGCACGAGTGCATCGTTATAATAATATGACGATAATAATTGATAAATTACACAATATGTTCGCATAATACACATATAATATTAATAGGTAGGTACTGTATAATATTTGAATACACACCCGCGTGTACATGTATATATTATATCGTATAACGCGATTTTTACTCGAGATTAATATTATTGGCCGCCTTTGCGCCGCGGTAATTGGAAAATATGAATTTTAGTAGGTACATATTATTTTCTCTTTCATTCCTTCCTGCCTTTCTTCTGTCCTTCCTTTCTTTTATTCCTTTTCGTTATTATTATATTGTTATTAATTTTGTATTTTTTTTACTTTCGGCCTCCACTTTTCTCCCGCCCCAATCCGGGTAGACGTGTATTATTTACGTATATATATATATATATATAAGCGTTTCCGTACACTACAGCCTTCACTTCGACACGGCGCGGTAGCAGCTATACGACAACTACGACAACGACGACGACGAGCAAGCCCCCCAAGTACCCGCCCACTAAAAAAAAACACTTGACAATTTAATGACTCCGACTCGCCAACGCTATGTAGTATATATTATAGGTACTACTACACCATCACTGCTATTATGACTACTATATTACTAACGGTGCCATGTTTATTTAACGACGATGACATTGACGATTTTCTAGCGTGTTGCAATGGTAAATATAATATTATAATATTGTTACTATTATTACTATTATACTATACAAGTATATACATACATGTATGGGCCGTTGTCGTAGTCATTCTCGTCATTTGTCAGTGTTTTTTCCCCTACACGTACTATTGTGTCGCGCGGCGAAAGTCAGAAATAATCCGAAGAATCGTCAAACAATTTTTCGTCACCCACACTCGCCTGTATATATTATATATATTACATAGTATATATATAAGAGTATATACACATCATAATATGTACATTACGTACATTATTTCATTCAAGTTTTTATTTTTTTTTTTTAACTTAAATACATATGTGGCCAAAAATAACTTAATTACTTATGGAATATATTATGTGCGTCCCGTGTTATGTATCCATTACTTAGATGATATTATATTACAATAATATACGTACTTTAAATTCAGAATGTTTCCGTTATTTATTTCATATATATTATAATATATACTATAATGACGTAGCCGGTTTCAGTGGAGAGCAGAGGATTTATAACATTATATATATATATATATGCATACGTATGTGTGCGACGGGTAAAACCAATATTTATCTTTGTATAAACCCGATGACTTGCGCGAATAACAGGCGCCAGTTGTAGTCCGTCCAGAAATAAAGAGACTTTTCAAAAAAAAAAAAACCCGAAACGAAACCCACATCCGAAAGAACGGGATGTGTATATAGAAGACCGACGTCATTAGAAAACAATTTTGAGTTCATGACTTCCCTCTGCAGAGATAACAAGCGCATTTAATGGCACAAGCTTAAGAAGTTTTTTCCTTTTAATTTCGTATACCAAGTCAAGTGGAAATTAATTATATATACAACTATAATAAATACGTAGGGTGTATACTATCCAGTATCCACGTATATATTATTATATATTATATTATCCTATATACGCTGTAGATAAAACAGCAGGTGATTTTTATAACGTCGTTCGTCATGATACTGTGTTAACAACAAATCCACTTTAAAATCGAACGATTGCGAATAATAAGAATAAAATAATAATACTCCGTATACCTATACATTAATACAACATGCTTTACCTATTATGTATACTTTCAAAAATAACACTAAAAACAAAACCACGGTATATACTTTGGCAACGTCAAGTAATCTATTTGTAATATGTTATAATCGATCTTAATGCACAGTAAGTTAAAATAATAATCACAGTAGGTAATTGAATATCCTTATAATAGAGATTGGGCTGTGTCGATTTGTGATAGCAATGATGACACTGGCGTACCTAATAAAATCGAATTTTTTTAAATGGGGTATACCTACATGTGGTATTGCAATGAAATGTTAAGTTACATTTTTTTTTTCATCTAGATATAAATATCTGAACGCAAATATTATCTAAATTTAAATATAATGAAAAGATTTAAAATATTTAAGTAGTAATGAAAAAAATATATATTTTTTTAACTTACAACATAATACGTATATTTCTTTTATACCTACATATAGGTCATATAGGAGATAACAATGCTATTATTAGCTTAGTTTAAAATTAAAATTTATAATTACAGTAAGTTCTCGTTTAACGTCGAGATCAGGTTCCTAGAAAACACTACGTTAACTGAAAAAACGTCAATCAAAACAATTTTTACATATACTGTATTATAATAGGTTCCTGCCAATAAATAATATGCCTACATATTTATTTTAATTGCATCATTTAATTGTTTTTTATTATATTATATTAAATTACATATTATACTAAAATTAACGAAAACTTATAATCAGATTTACGAAGGTACGTATTTACAATTTATTCCTTAAAAAATGAAAAACGATTACTGAATACATATTACCTAAAATAAAATAAATTAAAATAGCACCTACGCATGATAGGTATGTCAATCAAAAAGATAACAGTATTTTCCGAAAAAAGGTTGACGAAATTAAATTACTTACTGTAACGACTTATACAAAATATATATTATTACATAATATAACAATAATTTTATTAACACATGTATTACAAACAACGTATAACTGAAATCGATACACAATAGGACTTAAACTTCTACGACGCAATAGCGAAACAACGCTAAATAAGGGGATGTTAAACGAGGATTTACTGTATTTATAAATATAAAATAGTTAAAATCATTATGCAAAAATTCATCTAGATTGGTAAAATGTCTATCTTAAATGGCACGTATATATCAATTTTATAATTTATTTAAACATAGTAGTATTATACATACCAATATATAATAATATTATGATAGTTTTATCTAATTAAATTTAGCTATTACACAATACTGGTGTCAGATCCCGAGCTGCCTACGACAGGGAGTCGATTTCAGGGCCAGTCAAAAACCGGATCGTACCAAATATTGTCAAAGTTATATTACTTCCTATACACAAAATGTGTAATTTGCGTTAAAAATCCCTCTTCCGCGTCGTCGCGATTGTCGACGGCACGGTGCCAGCTGTAACACGATATACAACGCACACGGACCATTCGATTTTTATGTACATATACATATATAACATACGCCGTCGTTCAACATATAAAAAGCGCCGAGCCCTGGGGGTTACTCCCACGGTTCTCACGTAAACAAATTCTACTTCCCCCAAAACGCATACGAAAAGTCATCGCATCGCGAACACTGTGCTCGGCGTCGGTAAGTAGGGTCCCATCATCATCGTGTATACGCCGATAAAAAGACGTAAAAAGAGTCGTGTGTGCATACAGTTTATTTTGTATCAAGGGGTAGCATCGCTCTATGTATGTGTGTGTGTATTTTTAGGGTGGTCTCGGAAAAGGAAAAATAAATATATACATATCTATATAATATATATGTGTGTGAATGTGTGTGTGTGTGTATGTGTGTATTGTATATAAAGAAACAGTCTGTGTTGTTTCGGCCGTGTAGTACAGGCGCCTTTTAGCTTTTTGGTCAAGAGGCTCCCAATAAGCACACATATAAATATATATATATATATATAATATTGAAAGAGACAATAATATAATATATCGGTGTAGACGCGGCGCCACATTGTTCGTGGGACAAATCGAAATTTACGCGCGTTTGATTTTTGCTCTTCAATTTTGTAGATCTCCAATGTGCAGTGTGCCAAGGAGGATGATATAATATATATATATATATATATATATACAAACAGATATATTTATATCTATACCTAATATTTAATATATACGTACAGCAAGAGAGAGTTCGTGTGTTTTGGCGAGTTGGGGGTGAGGGAGAGGAACCATATTTTTGCGATGTTACGCCGTCACCGTAATTCGATATTTTTTTCCACTGTTGTTTCATCTGGCTTGCCGTACAATAATATTATATATACATACGGTACACACATACATATTCGCTTTGTTGTGTGTTTGATCAAAACTGGACCTGACATAATACTTCCGGCCCTCGACATCGTCGTTTGAAGAAGAAAACCAGTTTTCTGTATCCCGGCAAAACACCGCCACGGCCGTATTATGTTCTCAATAATATTTTACCGATCTTCAAGGCCAGATAAACAATATGACAACGTCCTAGAGGTAGGTACATATTGTTTAGACTTTAAACGTTGCATTTTTACCTTGTTTCGTTCGGACCGCAAATGACATCTTGTACACGCTGGTGCACAAAGTGAAACTGTTCCTGCAGGTTCGCATTCGTATATATATATCTAATAATAATATAATATCTAATCGTTCTCAAATCTGTACATATATAGGGACGTTGACTATTGTTCCACCGCTGCAGTGCGGTGGTCTACTTATTATTTCGGCACACGCAAACAATTATGTCGTGTGTACATAAAAGGTAAAAACTGTTTCCTTAGATCTGTGTATCTGATACTGTTTTGATATAATACACTATCAGAGGGTCCGATATTTTGCAATCTTATTGTCATACGATATACTGCAATCCGAGTATAATGCGCAATGTATGAATATCTTTATAAATATAATATTAAGTGTATGTAAACGGTTTTAGACCACACGTCCATTATACACATCGGTAATATTACGCGTATGGCGTATAATATGTAAAAGTATATTTAATATTATATTATACAATAATTACATATCATGCAAGTATTTGGTGGGCAATATACTATATTAATATTTTAACCACGAATATAAACAAGTTATATTTTTTATTAATTTATTATTAATAATATTTATATAATAAAACAAAATTAATTAATATATTATTAACTATAGTTTTATTATATTATTATGAATGTTTTAAAAAAGTCTTGATAATAATAATAATAATAATTGATAATAATCTATGTTAATTATACACATAATATTTATGGATGTTCGATACACTTGTTCGCAGCTTAGTAAAAAAAATAAATATAAGTGTAAGCAGACAGACTTTGCAATTTTAATTTCTAAGTGCCGTTCTAATTTATTATGTACAAATAATACATAAATAATGACAAAATCCTATTATTATATTAAATAATCGCTCATTTATTTATTTTATACGGCGTTGTCCTATCTATACTAAGTAATAAGTATATAATAACTAACATTATTATAATTGTTTTAAAATACATATTACTTACAAATTATTGCACATTGCCTGTAACATAATATATTATACATCATATTTTTTAGCCTATACGTCGATTAAACAAAGTTGCTATATACATCACGTACCTATTTTTGAAATTTATTTTTCAGTGACAACAATAATAAATCTTTGGTCAATAAATTTCTGTATAGATTTATTTAGAAAATCCAGATTGTACAAGTAAACACACGTACGCACACACTTTATACGCGTTCGCGACGAAGCACATTTGATTGGGAAATTCCCATATGGTTTTGAGATCAAAAGAGTTACTTTTGGGGGAGTCGCGACGAAATTGACTTTGTGCGCGCTCAGCAAAAGAGAGCAAAATAAATAACCAATTTATTTCTCCACATAATACTCGTTATTCAAATCAACAATACGCAAGATTCACATGCATATTGTTCCCCTCGTATTATTTCATCTCGTTTTTTATTTCATTTTCTTTATGCCCGGTTTTTTATTTTTACATTGTCCTTAAATTTGTTCCAAGTCACGAGATTCATCACCGCGTCTTTTGTCCCCCGGCTATGGCAGAGTCGACTTTCCAGTCGAATCATTTCAAATTCAATATTCTCTGATTTAAAAGTATACAGCGTATTATGATTATACACAAAAACGAAAACTCGAAAACGATTCCACGGCCGTATTTCGAACTGTAAGAAGAGATATTTATTGTACAATATATATTATTATTATCATTATTGTACAATGTACAGTCATCATTACGGAAATGGTCTTTCTACGTTATTGATTTTAATTTAGACATAATTCTCCGAGTCGTCTTTATTTACGTCTCTTTCCCTCGATTCTGTATAATATTGTCCGTAAAAGTCGGTCGGTCATTACCCCAGGCCGCCATTTCATCATCGTCGCCACTACTGCAGAAATGACAAAACAATTAAGTGTCAACCCCTTTTTGCTGTTGGCGAAACTAAGCGTACAATCGGCTTTTCGGCATTGTCTATGTGTATGTATAAATAGGCTATTGTTATATAGGGTATAAACGAACATTATTGTGAAGCTCACGCGACGATTATTATTGATACTTTCATTAGTGTGTAATAAGGTATACTCATAATCTACGATAATTCTTTTACCGAAATGAATCTCATCGTGACATATTTCCAAATAACGTGTAAAATAGATTCTATAAATAATATCTACTGTCAAAAACCATTTGATCTAACGGTATCCAACTAAAGAACTCAGCGAAAATTCCAATCCAAAGACCTTCACGTATCATCTTAAATATTTCATTCTACATTTCCAATAAAAATCTTTACTCAGGTTTCAAAATACCCACTGTCAGTAAAGGACAGCAAAGCTTCATACAGGCGCTTCACTAACAGCTTAACTCACCATCTCAAAACTGAGTAACCTTTTTAGTACATCACCAAACTACCATCCTCAATTATCCCAAGGAATCCTAAAAGATACTAAAAATACAACGTTGTCGTGACTTATGCTTATATCTAATTAGTAATATTTATTTAATATTTTATTAATTAAGCATTTAGACTTATTGTTGAACTCTGCAATAGACAACCTAATAGGAAATTATGATAAGAAAATTAATTAATAAAAGCATATAATATTATCTAAAACTATGTTATATATACGCATGCTATTATAATATCGAGTATTATACGAAAACGATTTGTCGAGTAAAGAACTGCTGTAGATCATGTACAATGCACGTATCTATACTTTATATCAACCGAAACATTAACTAATGCGTTAATAATAATACTATAAATTACAGGTTTATGTTATAGTAAAAAATTCATTAAGCGTCGATAACATATAAGTGATAAATTAATTCACACGAAAATATGTGCCAATATATGATATTAAACTTATACCTATTGTAATATTATTATAACCAAAGATTATTTTGTTTTTCGAGTCGCCAGTTATAATTTACATACGTAGGTACATATATATGCCTGAGAAGTTTTCAAATGATACATAATTATTTTATGAGCAATCGTTTTTATTATATATATTTTCTATACGGACTCGTTTAGTGGAATAATATTATGCGCATTATATTATAAATTATAATGTATATTATATACATAATATGTAAGTCAATAGCGGTGGAATAATATCGTATTTGTCATAATTTTATGCAAATACAGTATGTTACGTTATAATATTATATCAAAATTATTCCATCTATTCAATATAATATATAATAACCGGCTAATATGGTATATTGTGTACAACCCCTTACAGAAAATCACGAAGTATTAACTGCTGATGTGTGTGTCGCGCAATACACAACCCATTCGCATTAAAAATTCGTATTTCCGTTTCTCGTGTGTAAATATAATATATATATTGATCTTCGAAATCATATAATTATTTTATTATTACTAAAATATTTAATTCTAATGTTTCACTCACAGATATATATATATATTTATATAGTCGCATACATTCGCTCTCTTACATCGAGCTTGTACTTAAAAATTATAATAAATGGCTATTAATTAAAAGATTTCATTTCATTATTATTAAATGAATCATATTATTTAGCTCCAAAACGTAGTTCGATTTTAATGAGTTTTTTACCTTTTTTGACTGAACCGTTCAGAAGGGTATATTTACTGCATCGATTAACAAATATAATTTCACATTAGTGTTCACAAGATTTGTCGGATAAGGTGGTCCTGCCAACCGGTTTTGTTTTGACGGTTCAAATAAAAAAGAAAATATGATATACACGTATAATATACCATATATATTGTTCACCGATACGTTTTATAATACTCGTATGATGGTCGGCGGCACCTATAACATTTAATTGACAAATTACACACGCTCCAATGGACTTTATCAAAATGATTAATACAGAGGTTTACGGGACGATATACGTATATATCTGTATAATGACTTAATTTAAAGAAAAGTATATATAATATTTTGAGCCACTGGTTATAGATTCATCGACAACGAAACAAATTACGTATAATATACTTGGCATAGATTAAGTGTATATATTATTAGTCTAACATTAAACAAAAGCCAATATCAAAAAATTTCATCGAGCCTAGCATTTTATTTTTTACTGCTAATGGAGATGTACGTAATATCAATATATAATATTGTATACACCGAAGTAACTATATATATGCGCATAATGTCTGTTTAAATGCATATATATTATACACAGTATTTATACTGTATTTTTCGGTATTATACTATTAAGTTAACATGGCGATCCATAGAACGTTATAAGTGCTCTTATACACGCAATAATATAATGAGAAATTCCTCTGTACGCAAATATGTCTTGACGGTCCAATATAATTTTGGGGGGTCGCAGATTGCAATTTGTTTACGTGTATCAAAGGCAAAAATTGTACCACAAGTGAATTTAATGTGCACGTGTTCGAGAATGAGAGAGAATAATTACGAAGTAAGTACTCTCGAGATAGACGCGTGTGTACGCGCATATAATACATTGCTACTATATAACAATAAAATATTAATAACAGGTAGGCATATGCACATTCGATGTCCATACAACAACGATGGCGTGCTTGCGTTCATTTGCCGATCTGACGCGAGAAATTGCCACGTATATATACATTATATCGTTTCGTTATACTATTTACGATTATCATTATTTATTGTACCTACATAATTATATAATATGATCGGAGCCGGTCGACTAATGATCGTAATCCGCGACGGTGCGTACAATAACGCACATCCGTCTCTGTCGTATGTTTTATATACATACACACACACACACACACACACACATTTATGTATAGAGAGAAATAAGTACACAAATAATAGACGAAATTCGGGTCAACTAATTCTAATTTATTAAACCATCGATCGACGATTGCAATGTTATCTCAACAAACGCGTGTGCGGACAAGAGACAAGAAGAATTCGATTACCATCGATTGCCATGACGTATATTATATGTTGTATTATTATATTATTATTATATACATACGATGATAATAATAATAATAATCGTATATACGCGCGTTCGCCTTTTTCGTTATTCCCTCCGGCAAAGCAGATCAGCAAAAGTAATCCAAAGCGTGTACAATATTGTTCGGTTGCAGTAGTAGTAATACACGCAGAGTATATAAAGGGCCGAAAACCAACCTGATCAACGGCCGTTTGTGTATATTATATAATTCAACACCGCTGTGTCGAGCTGGTATGTATAGATACAGCTCGGTCGCCCTCGTGAGCGCGGAAATTGGATTTGAATTTCGCGTGCAAACAAATCGCCGTTCGTTTAATTTCCTACCATACTTTTTTTTTCCCCTTGCCTCGATCCCATTTGTGTATTATGTTTATATGTATACATAAAAAAAGGGAGTCGCGCGTTTAAAACGAGACAAAGAAACGAAAGCTCTGTGACGGCATAGCATAATGTATAAACGATTTTATTATTTCCCACACCTGTATGACGACAGAGCAACAAGCCACAGCATATACAAGCATCTATAGTATATCGCAATCTGTCGTCGAATTTTAATATGTACGAGTTCCTATACATAATATATTATAGAGAAAAATGAGACTCGCAGACGATTAGCTTTATCGAATAAACGCAAGAATTGAAACACTAAATGTCGTCATAAACAGTTTCTATTACATTATACTGCAGATCGGTGTATAGGAATACTATTATATGACTGTTATGCGAGCATTCTCGGACAGAGCATTTCGTTAAGGCCATAGACCTTATAAAATAGGTATAAGCACATATTATATGGTGTGTCTATAAAAAGTCTACGATTCCGGCACGCACCGACTAAATCAGTCCCGAGCAAATGATAACGCGTTGCACACGTGTGTCCGTCTGCGCGATAACGCCGCGCTCCACAGACACTATGTACATGATGTATAAATATTTATGCACATATACATAATGTGTACATTGTAATTGACTCGGAAACGTCTCCGTGGCAAGTCAGTTTAAAATGGTTCGTTTAATAATATTCTTTTTTATACGCGTTCCTGACAAATGGGGTGGGTTAGTAAGGCCAAGACAAGCTCCTTAGGGGCTCAAACGTCAAAGAAAACATTAGCTGTTGCTGTTAGAGATGTTAATTTATAGTATTCAAGTTTTATCGTGTTTTTTTTCAAATCTAATCACTAATTATTAAAATCTCAAATTAATTAATCATTATGTACAAATTTGAAAATCGATAGTTTTACTATAAAATTTAACATCGCTTAACTTTGAAAATATACATAAAATGATAAGACATTTTCAAAGGCCATTCGCATTTTCATTCGATCCCCACTTTCCCATTATCGCAAACTAATGGTGTGTGTTCTATCACAGCATGCAATATTATTGATTTTTATTGAATAATATCTTTATGAATAAAAAGGCGTATTATACAGTTAAATCACATAGATACAAATTCACTCAATCCAAAAATATCTTAATTGAAAATTTAAAAAAAAAAAACATTTTCCTTTCCATTAAACAAGTTTTTAAATTTCAAATATCAATTGACAATATGCTAAAAAATTATAGTTAAGAGTATCTGCTATCAAACAATAAAAAAAATTATATAATTATTAATGACTCATTATCTATTATTATTGTTATTTACAAATATCGCTGCCAAGTAACTACCGACGAATGATAATCACCTATATGACTGAATTATATTTGTATGGAAATATTTATCTCATCCTATGGTGTACATATTTCACATAGTTATTGTAATAAATGACGTAGATTAGCGGTAACAATAGGAAAATGTAATATCAAATATATAGCCGTTTTATCGGATGGAATTCAGCCAATATAGTTATAATTCATATATTTATACATTAAATATTATAATTAGTATAATAATACTTTTAAGGTATCATAATATTCGGATCGGTTCTCCGCACATCTAACCCAACAAAAATCACAATAAGTTTATTCCGGTTACAGTGCGTCACTACACTATATACATATTTCAAAGTTTTCAAAGCACGTTCGCGCATATGACTCGCATGGGTAATTAAAATCGATTTCTATAAGCAAATAATATAAACACACGCATAATAATCAGGGCATATTCATCGTATCTGTTTGTAAATATATTAAATATACGTATATGAACGTTGGTAATAATTATATACTCAGCTACATTAAACACCTATACCCGTGGAGACAAAGCGCTTCTGCCTAAAGAGTCGACGAGATTAGACGACGTCCGCGGAAAACATCATGTAAAACGTAACGGTATATATGTATAGACGATGATTAGTGTGCATGCGTATAATATAATAGGGTGAGCGCGAGGAAGGATCGCTCGGGAAATCGGGTAACGGGAGATCGCGCGCGTGGACTGCTATAATTAGGTTTCTCGATACAAACACGCGGGCGAGCGGCGTACAAAAGAGAGTTTTGTTACAAAGAGAATTGTGTATTAGATATCATTAGGAGGGCTACCAGAAAATGAGAAATGTGATAACAGGCGTTGGCAATCTGCAGTAACACCGTAGGTGCGCGTTTGTATACACAGTGTGGGGGTGCGCGCATTTAATATATAGTCAGATAGTCTTACGCCCTAATGTCGTCGCCACGTCGTCGACTGTGTTTTACGCAACTCAAAAGAGAGGATTTTATTCACTTACGTACAGGAAAGGTAGCAGATAAAGTTCACATGCATACTTTTCATCGTTTACCTATTATTTGTCGTCTTTGGCGGCAGCGGTCGGGATATAATAATTATCGGTACATGGAATAATTCACCTCTCCTACAGCAGACGGTAATAATATATATGTACCGTCTGCTCATATGCACGCCGTTATACAGGTGTTCTATTAAAAGGTTTAGTAATCAAAAAGAAAACTTCATTTAATGTTCACGTGTTGTTAAATGATGTTGAATTACTATTTGCATGATTGGTTTTACAATTATAGGTACAACTTATTTCATATTCAATCGACTATGAAGTCACAGAAGTCGTGCCGTTTTGAATATTATTATTTCTTGAATAATTTCGTGTAATTTAATGTGTAAAGTAGTTAAATGTGGAAAAAAACGGCGATTTTGAAGTAAAAGGCGTTATAGAATGTCTATTATCATCACCTTTTAATCGAACGCTCACACGTGCAGGTTAAAACACGTCCGCTACTTTATATACTGCAAGTATACAAGCAGATCCCCGTATTTTCCGATTTTCCGTTTAACCTTAATGAAAAACGGAAAAACATGTAGGGTTGTACATTGCCATCGCTTAATTTTTTTTCCCCTCTAACCAACAATAATAATTTATAATACTATAGTCGTAGGTATAATATATATATATTTATAGTAGACACCTGGACACTACACCCCACGAAAGATTATTAATTTTTGTAGGTACCTTTCTATACCTATATCTACGGTTTTTTTAACAACTTAAAAAAATCGGTAATAAAAAACTACTTAAATAATGAATCGTATAGTCGGGTTGTGACGACTCAATTACCCGAAGGGTGTCGGACTGAGAGATGAGTTCCGTCGGCGGCGAACAGTCATGACACATAATATTATCATCACGGAGCTCACGATGATGTCCGTACGTGCGAGGAGCTGCGCCGCCACAACTGTACGCGCTCGCAAGTTGACTGATTGTTGTTCATCAACGGACGGACATTACCGTTCGGCAATATTATTATTGCTGCTGAGGTGTTAGGATCGTCGTTCATTATTATTATTATTATTATTATTATTTTTTTTTTTTTTAACAGTTTTAGGTGGTTTTTTCCCCCGTCCATAACATCTGTATTTGCCGCTGCCGCCGGGCCCTAATATGGTCTCTGAGTAATTTTTCTCTTTGTCACCTCTCCGATACAACATCATTTATCTCCGTGGTCGTCAGACCGCCGCTTTTTGCTGTAACGGGTATATATAAATTTAATATATTTACCCACACTACACAATAATTTAAATCGATACCTACGCGGGCAGACACATCTCTGTATGTAATATAGTAATCGTACGTTTGTTATACACGTTATAGATATAATTAAAATATAAAAATGTTTAATTACAAATCGTCAAAAACACGAAACGTCTATGAATGTACAGATAGCCGGCGATAGAATGGTCACGAAAACCGCGATAGACACGTGCGAATGACATACCTATATACCTATAATACCATAAACGAAACGATCAAATTATTGCAATCATAGGTAATGTATATAATACGTAATGGTATACTGTACAAGATAAGCCACAGCATTTTCTCAAATATAGATCTTACATCACTGCTGAGGGCATTGATAAAACACCTTGGCTCATTTTGTATGATATATGTATACGTTGATCATCGTATAATATATGTGTATATATTATACTACTGCACTGACATGAACTTACACGAATAGTACATAATTTTGTGTACGACATTCCTGCCAGTCATTTTTATACACTATAGACTCGAAATCGACAATCAATAATCTATACTGCTACCGATTATTTATTTTATTGACCATAAACATACAAAAAAATATTATCATTATAAACAATATATCAACTAGATATTCTCACCTGCCCCCTTGGCAAAGGCCAATTTATTTGAATGTTATGTTGTATTATTAAAATGAATCACAAAAATAAAAAGCTCTATTGAAAAAATTTAATTTGAATAAAATTCGAAAGTAGGTACTCCTATAATATTCAATAAATCGAGATCAAAATTTATACTCAAGAAAAAATTTACAAACAAAAAGTCTTAATATTGAAGTTTAGTTTCTTATGAAAAAGTTCTATAAACATAACAATTAAGTTCAACAAAATGTTGTTGTGTTATTTTTATAGTATTCATTAAATTGGAGCACAATACAATTTTTATTTAATTTAAATAAAATTTAGCCTGACTCGTTCAGTCAAAGATAACTTTCAACTGCAGATAATTATCGAAATTGAAGGACTTGAAATAACAACCAGATAAATCCACTTTTTTTGGAAATTAACTTTTTCGTGAATTATTATTATGTAGAATAAAATTACATACATTTAGATGCAACAACCAGCTAAATCCGATAAAAATTAAATATGTTTTATAACAGCATTGGATTTATCATATTTTTATATTTGGCACAACAGCCAAATAAGCCCATAGGGTCTATAACTTTAAACTACTTTTATCTAAAAATAAGAAAATTTAACTAAATTTTAAGTCTACGATATTATTTATCATCATATTGATAATTAAAAATGTTAGTTGTAAATTGTAATAATTTTAGCATTGATTAATTAAAAAAATAAAACGTGTTTTATCAGCCCTGACAATTTTAAAAAGTAAATTTATCTGGTTGTTGTTTCAAGCCCTTAAATTTTACATTTCATATGGTTATTAACGTGTCTCGCTATAAAATCCCGATAATCTCCATATTTGTAGGCAAATAACATTAATGACTAATAAATAATATATAGTTATACTATGATATGAAATCATTTATCATAATTTGTAAATACTCGTAATTTGGATTACCTACACCGTGGCGCTAAAATGATATCATTGCAATAAATTGTTCTTAAATAAAAATTAAATGTAAATATGGATTATCATGAATTTTCATAATGACTCATTTTTACTATGTATAATGACTAACATATATACTCGTATACATCTATACGTGCGTAAGTATTAACATTGACGATAGTTTTTGTATAAATGCACGAGGATTAGTGAGTTTATTTTATTTCAAAGTAAAATGGTTGACACACATTATTATTATTATTATTATTTACTGTTGTACAAGATTCTTAATGTATGTGATAGGTACTCAAATTTCACAAAATATACTATACGAGTATAATCTGTATAGGATAATGCACTTTGCCACTTTTAGACGAAACATTTGCCGGTGAAGGTTTTTTTTTCTCTTTTAAGTCACTCGTCATTATTTTACGAATTAGTAATACTCATGCGCCCAACTATTATTATATAGCAAATAGGATTCTTCCGTTATATTACATTCAACGTACAACATTATAGTATAAATAATATTTCTGTACGTATTGCATTACTATTATTATTATTATTATTATTATTACATGACATGTGTACATATTTAAGTCATTAAACTTATTTTTCCCAAGTTTATGAACTATTTTATTTATACTGTATCGTATGTAATAACCTATATGCACAATGATGTACATAAGTACTGTTTTAAGTATATACCTACTTTAAATCATATTTATTATTAGCCGCGTTAGTGGTATAAGTTTTCATTTTTTCAACTAAAACGGATTGTCATTCGACTTAACGATATGTACAGTACACATATTGTAACCAGTATATTTAGCTAACAGTGTTAACGCGATACCTACTTCACAATAATGATAAATGATAATAAATAATAATAGTTAACAATGTAATTATGTTACCTACCAAAAATTTCAAACGCCGGCACAATTAATTTCTATTTATGTAGGACGGAAAAATAGATTGATAACAATGATAAACATGAGTATTTAGATCAATTTAAATACATCATTGCAAAACTATCATATATTTCTACATATTTAATCGCAATTCGTGTATAATAAATTAAATTAACGGCAAAATAACATCTACAACTGTGGCGCATATATATAATAATATTATACATTCAATAATAACAGCGTGCATACGCTTTCACCGGTAAATTCATAACGCGAATGATAACCATTATATACTATAACTAATACTTATATAAATGAGGTCGTTTGCAATTTTATTAATTATGTCAAAGTCGCAAAATAGTTTCGATATAAATAAGTAATTCGTGTGTGTTGTGTACGATACGCGTTTCCATTGTATACCTATAATATATTATTACATCGACTGCGTTGTTCCCCTCGAATAATTTTGAACACCGATTGTAACGTTAGTATATATAGAGGTACATAATATTTCGATGATAATTATTTACGAATGCGGCGGACCAAAACCGAATTGATACGATCCGAAAAACGCATTGTTTTTTTTTTTTTGTTGTTCTAAATCAAATATTCATGAATACACCTGGTGATCCAACTAACGTAAAATAGTATTATTATTTCAAAAACTATTGATAATATTTTTTATCGTTAAAATGTTGTGATTGGAGAAAAATGATACAGAGGTAACTCACAAAACGTTGTTCTGCTACTCTGCTCATATAAATTTCTAACACTTATATAACTAATCAACTTTATACTTGTCCAAAATTGTATTTTAATAGAATAAAATAGCAATTAAATATGTACGTTGTCACTCAAAATAAAGATAAAAAAGTAAAAACTTAAAAATAATAAGAAATATACATTATTGTTTACAAAAAAGTGTTTTGTAACGACTTACGATATAATGTCATAGAAATATTAACAAAAACATTATAGTGTCTTCTAAAATAACAAATATCTTACGTTAAATGAATCACTCTGTATACATATATTATTTATACACATATATGTACAGAATGTACCCCCGTGAGTATGCCCAACGATTATACACATAGATAGGCACATTATACTATAAATTGTTATATGCGATGATTACATTGTAATACACATATATTAGGTACATAAAATATTATTATTATCGTTATCCGGTCGACCGCCCGTCTATACTATAACTACCTTACGCTATACCACCACTATACCACCACAAGACGGGGTGCAATAATTATTATTGTCGTTGCTGCCGTAATCAATGTGACGGGGATGACACAATGGTCACGCCCCTCGCACACTGCACGGTCGACTTGGTAGTTTGTACGCATACACATGTACATATATATTATATATATATATATATATATATGTACAGCATATTTATAAATGTATGTATGCGCATATATACCTACATATACATTTTGTAATATCACGCGCATAACGGGCGGCGAGTTACGTACTACCCCCGATACATCCCATCGCCATTCCCTTAACCAGTGGTTCATTGTCTCGTTACGTTATACCTAACCGATAAAAAAATGAAAAATAAATATTCGTCGTCCGGGATATGGGTGTGTATACCTATATATCTGTAATAAACACGTCTTATAATATTATAATAATATACACTATTTTATTGCCATGTATTATTGGAACTCGTCTATACATATAATATATAATATTGGACGTACACGTATGATATATATGCACCTATAATGCATGCGCATAGATATAACAATGTTAGTTATACTTATGTTGTGTACCTACTGGTGTGCACTACTATATTATAATATACATAAACATCATATTATTATATACATCCGTATAACTCTTGCTATCGCATTCGTCGCCATATTATATGAAATTTATATTATGTACCTAAATGTATGTGTATATACATATGTACACACCGCCATTGTGTCAAATTTGCATAAATAATATCTAAAGGATATTATTATTATTTATGGATTTCACGCCGAACCAGACGCAGTATAATAGTAATAATTTATGTATATATGTTAAGTGCACGTATATACACAATAATCCAGAAACCGCACCTGCTTCGCCGCAAACAATAAATGATGGATTTTGGAAAACTGATCATGAGCCATATATATTATACAGCATAGTAAACTAGAGAACGATAAATGCGAAAAAAAATAAAACTTAGATTACGTCCTCTTGTTGTAGTATATATTTATGTGAACAACACGCGGTGCCTATATACATAATTATCCACGTACCTATATGTATTATTATAAAATACACTCAATATATTTAGGCAAAATATTAGAGATATCAGAGTTTACTGAACGCAACGGATAGGATTTGTCAAATTTAATATTAGTTGTTTTATACTTAGTATTAGTCCATTCGTTATTAAATTTTGGATAATTAGTCGGAATCCTATAGTTGTGATGTATTTAGACGAAATCAAGAAAATCCAAAAGATTCCCTCGAATATCATAAATTAGGTTTATAAAATTATTATGTTAGTGAAATTGGTACTGTATGTGGAATTGAATTACAGTCAAATAGGTACATAATGTCAACAGTGAAAAGCTTATATTTTATACCTATATAAGCTTATAAATGGAATGATTGAATACCCGAAATTATTAGAAAAATATTAAATGGAAAGTGTTGTATTTAATTACAGTCTCTGTTATTTTCCATCAGAATATACATTTATATGTATACCTATATACGTTAGTGTATAATCACTCTAAATTAGACATTAAGTACCTTTAGTCCTTTAAATCGTGTATTGAATTCCAATATAAAAATAAAAAACTTCAATTTTTGCAAAGATCTTTTACAGTTATAACAAATTGAGTATGTTAGTAATAAAATAATATTATTTTAATATATTGCAAATATTTGTACTTTGATACATCAAAGCTTTACATCACATTTTTATTGTTTATAATCTATTTTCAATAATAATTTAATAATGTAATATAGTGATTTGTATAATTTTAAACTGTAAATTATTTACACTTTTGCTCTTCAAAGTGAAGGGTGTTCACTGTTCATAGTGATAAGTAATAAATAATAATAATATAATATATAACATAATGGTATGCGGTATATGTATCGTGTCACCGTGATATTCTCGCAGAGGGGTGTGAATATAAAACACAATGTGATAATTTATAATTATTTTATGGCTGAAGAATTTAGAAACCTTAGCTTTTGTATAAATTCGCTGTATCTATGTATGAAAAATGATGACGATAAAAGAGCTATGAACATAATATATAACTTAATGTATATTAGTATTTATCTTGCATGCAAAGGGGGTGGAAGCACCCGCGATATTTCGTCATAGCAACGCAAAGCGATCTTGCCGCGTATAAGAAAATGTTTATCGTCGTCGCAAAAATTGATTTATTATGGTTTGAAAAGGTTATAAAAAAAATTTCCGTGCATATATTATAACTATACACCACAGTAGCAATTCCTTTTTCTTCACGCGCTGTGCACATAATGTATACTGGTATACTTAATAAGACTGCAATAAACGTCGTATTCTATATCTAATAATATCCATTTGCACAACATTTGTTCGACGTTCATGCACTACGCAGTGAAAACAATTTAAAACGTATTTATTTTGCTCTTTTTTCAACTTAACGCTATGTTATATTTTGTAAATATACAAAGCGATAATTTTACTATAAACCAGGCAATATCTTAGAAAATTAATTTTTTTAATTTTAAAAACAAAATATACCGATAATCATTGAAAAATGTGAAAAGTGTATGTTGTTAAACATTCAAAAATCATATTTATAACGATATAAAAATTACCTTACACATACATTTAATATAAACATATTGATTCTAATTTACTCGTTCATAATTTATTTCCCAGTATAATATCATCATACACACGCCACACTGGGCACACTGCATATAATAAAATATGTAGATATGTGATAATATAGAGAGTAAAAACGTTTAAATCCTAATTATTAAAATCGGCCTATATAAAGCTAAATATTATAAAATAATATATTTTAAGTACATTTTTTAACGATTTGGTTTTATCTTGGTGATTATGAACATGAAAAAAAAACATAAAATTTCGAAATCGTTATTGTAACATAAACAATAATGTTAATGTCATGTCGTTACCTTATATACTTAACTTATAATTATATAGAAATAAAATTACGTCATCCTACAAATATAACATCACCATTACTTTGAATACTTAAAAAAATTGGAGTATTACTAACCTTGAGATTTGAAGAACGATTTTATAAGTCCAAAAGAGTAAAAGCATAGGATATCAATAACTATACTTTTATATTCTTAAGGTATAGAATTTTTAAAATATGAAAAATACTTTTGTAGGTACTGGGTACTTACTACCTAGTTAAATTTTGTAACATCGATTAAAACCAGCGACGAAAGAAAAACGTCTCACACAAAATTTGAAAAAAAAAGGCCCAAAATAAGAATTAAAAATACTTTAAAGCAGCCAGCAAGCATCAAAGGTGCCTGCCACAGATGAGTAATAAGTGCGCGTGTCGGTCACAGCGAGGGGCTTATAGTTTAAGGGCTTTTGATGTTTTCTTTAAATCTTTGACTGCAATATTATTTAATATGCGCCCCGGTTGACTTTTAATGTTATTTTCATCGACACTATATACTATTATTTAGTATAGTATACTATTATATACATAGATAATATAATATGTCAAAACCTCGTAAAACTATTTACTATGTATATAATATAATATTATAACCCTAAAGACCTAAATCACGGAAAGCCGTGTGTGCCTTAGCTACAGTAAACTCAAATTAACACCCCGCCCACAATTTATATGAATGCGTTAGATTGATGACAAACTCCAAAGTCGGTACATTCATAATACTTCAATATAATCGTTACACATACATTCAAATTTTGTCACACATTGCATAATATGTATATATGTTATCGGCAATGTGTTGAATCCAGTATTATATAGAAATCCTAGATATTCTATAGAATACCAAAAATGAGCAGGAAAAGTATAGAATGTAATACAATGACTAGATATTCGCTATAACTTATAAGTCACCTAACCTCAAGCAGGAGAAGTATATATAATTAATATAAAACTTAGATTTGTACCTAGTGTACCTCTGTAATCAACGATTAATGTTTATCTTGACGATTATGCTATCAAATACGACACGTGTACGATGTATTATCGTTATTATTAGCTAATCATATTATCATGTTATTCGTGTATACAGGAAAATTCAATATACGTCTTTAAAAATATTATTTCTTTTCGCTTTTGTAAAAGTGTTTGTCGTATTAAGATACATTAAAATGTTTGAACGTTTTTAGATTGAACTAAAGAAAAGTTAAAAAATGTCAAAAAATACTGTTAATTTATCGAATGATAAGTTGAAAATGTCAATCTAAAAAATACTTGTGTAAAAAATAATATTTTATGTAGTTATAAATGTCATGCATCAACTATATGCTGCAATAAATAAATAATAAACAATAAATAATAATAAACATATTTTGATTTAACACATTACCTAACATATAGTATGGAAATTGTATGGAATACATAGGCATAATATAAATTACCATTCAAATTTAATACATTGCCAAATAGTTCAAGGAATTCTTTAGAATTCCTAGGGAATTTATAGAGTGCCTATATTCACTACTTTACCGGTAACATATATACATGTAATAGTACTACACATTATAAATACAGGTAAATGGTAGGCACAGTATTTTAATGTAAGAATATTGACATAAAAATAAATCATACATAAAATAAAGTAATTAAAAAAAGTATTTACGGTGAAATGCAATGTATATTTCAACGATAGTTGATAAGTAAATGTACTTGTAAATAATATAAGTAGTACTATAAAGCACCCCTATGTGAAGAGACTGATTCGTGGGATTATTGACCTATGTGCGTAAATTGACTAAATATATAATGACGTCGTCGTCACCGCTAAAAACCCGTAGACTGCTAGAGGGCAAAAGTCCAAATTCGATGTGATAATGATGATGATGATGATGATAATAATAATAATAATAAACACACATTATACATAGACATAATGCAGACGACGCTCAATTAAAATTTGACAGTGTCGTCTGTTTGACAAACACTTGAAACGGTGCGGCAGCCAAAATTATTTATACAATGTATAATCAGTTCGTCGTCGTCGTATAGTCGTAGTCACTATATAGTCACTATCGTCGCCTTCTCACGTTGTTCCTGCAGTAATTTACTGCCAGTAAATGACTTGGCGCGACGGATTCGACGGGGAGTGTAAGAGTGATAATATCCTCCTCATCGGCCGTCGTCGAGTGTAGGCCATTTGTCCATCCCTCCCACCGATCACCGCTGTCTCCCTGACATCGCTTGGCAATTGTGTGCAGTATAATATAATATATTTTATTATCAACAATGAATATCGTACGGCGACATCGATAAATGATTATTATCAACGATTGCAAGGATGTGTGATTTTTTTTACTGTTCAACTGCATCCTTATAATCCTTGAATGGATTAAAATATGACATATAAATAGTAGCGTACCCAGAGGGGATTCGAAACTCCCTTTCCTCTCAATGATATTCATACGAAAAATAAATGTATTATATTATACTTTAGATTTATACAAAATATGTTTGTATGTTTTATAACCATGTATGAAATTAAACGCAACTATAACTGTATATACGTGTTGTAAATAGTTTTTACTTTATACATAGATATTTTTCGCTTAATTTAAATGTCTATAATATAAGTTCATTAAAGGCGTATATCCTATAAGCTTGTATTACAGTATACAATTTACATCAAAATTGTCTATTCCGAGATTTTTTTAAAACATTTTCCCATTTTCAAGTTTTGATGATACAAAAATAGACGCACATAAATATATGTAAAGTATATACCTAGTATATAATTAGCAGAAAAATTGTACACTTATATTAAATAAGCATCATAATAATAATGTAAAATATTGTATAATACAACTTACAAATGAAACAATAAAAATAATAAACTTACATTTTGACAAACCATATATAATACGAAAAATATAACATGACATTATTGGCATTGATATTTATCGCGTCATGTTAATAAAATACAGACGTGCGTGTGTAACTTTATACACTGTTAGGACTTTCTCTGACAATCTATATAATATCTTCAATAATGATAAATAAATATACATACACGTGATGTATAAAAACCAATAGACAATCTCGGTATGCAAGCGTTTACCTACAGTTAATTACCATCATGCAATAATTTGACGGATTTTGAGCGTAGGCCGGTTTTAAACTAATCTCTTATTCATCTATAGGTATGTTTTATAATATATTATATGTAAATAATTTAACATGATATTTTAAAACGATATAATCCCGATCAATGTACATTGGCAAAAAAATGTCAATGGCGTACAACAAATGTATATGTAATATACATTATATACATACATATTTATACATAAACCTGGACATGTATTATACACAGCTCACACACATATTGAGTAGATATTATATACATGTACAGTAAAAAACACATAATATATTGACCGCCCTAGGAGCCAAGGTAAGACATGCGCAACAGACCACCACGAATGTGCGCCGTATGTCAGCTTAACCGAAACAGGTGTGTGTGTGTGTGTGTGTATGTAGATAGATAAAATAGATAAATAATACCGCGGTCCGTGATGCGACGTCGACCAAACTATGAATGAAAAAAATGTAACGTATTAAACGTACACTTAGTTGGGTTGAAAACGTGAAAGCGTATATATAATTTAAGAAAAAAACTTGGAAAATGAGTTGTCGTCTATTTGGCGTTGGATAATAATATGCGGTAAACAAGCACGCGATATTCTATAATATTATAACGCACGGTTCACTAGTAATGGCAAACGACGGCGACCGGGGCAAAGACGACGCACCGCGATCGTCGGCCAATATAATATTGTACATATTATAATATCATATAACAGAACGTGCGGCTAACCAACTATCATCTATATAATGCATATATATATATATACATACATACGTCGTATATTATTATTCAACTACTTATATTCTATACAATATTATATACCTATAACACTTGCATAACATCACGCAGACATACACATAATATAATATATCGTTTGTCGCGACCATCGAGAAAGTCCCCTATATTTCGAAACGAGGTTTTTGTTCGTCTTCCAAACGATATGTTAAAATATATATATATATATTATTTACCTATATATTTTTTGTCATCGTATATATAATAATACTCGTCAGTAGTGTATTATACATTTATACCCAACACACACACACACACACACATCTGCGATGCGCCCCGGCACAAAAGCTATATTATATTTTATGTTGTTATACCGCCGCAATGACCGCAAACCAGGTGGACCCGGTCCGACAAGAAGTGTATGCGTCGTGTGTGTAACCCGAAACGCCGCCAACAGAAACTTATCCGTGCGGTGGCGGCTGCGAACTCCTCCGCCGTGAGCCATTGTCGAGATTGCCCACAGCAGCAGTCAGATTGCCACCGCCAAAACGGAAGTCTGCGGCGCCCACGACGTGGCAATCTCGTCGCAAAGATCGCGGTCGAAAAAAATATAAAATGCGTATAGGTACAGTGGCGTGTAACTGGGTAAAATAAACTATAACGCGAATTTATATATACCATAACCTAATTGTTTGTTTTTACACAAATTTTAAAACTCGTTTTATGGCTGAGAAATAAATCATACATACCCAATATCGTTAAGTAATATTAAGTTCATAAAAAAGGTGTTTACGGCAGAGCAAAAAACCGATTTCGAATCGTTAGCAATTAGAATGAAGAGTATAACATGAACCAACAGCCAATCGCCGGACGAGATTAATGGTGCCATATTAATATTTATTATACGTTATTACTTATTTAAACGTGGATAAAACAATAACAATAACTATACATTACGCGAATGACGTCACTTTAAATGACAAATTCACAATGTAGAACCATATTACATAATGTATAAAATATACGTGAATGATGAATATGTACCTAACTCTAATATTGTACGTAATAATATGTTATTCATTAAATATATTCAACACAATGTCAGTGCCTATCGGCTGTCGTGTCTGTTCCCGCGGTCCGTCGTGTAATGAGTATTATACTATTATACGTTGTAAGTTATAACCTATACAGAGTACAATATAAACTATGAAGTCTTGATAATATTGGGCTGTAGTAGGCTACCTATGTACACTCTCATAGGAACGCGGATTATTGTTGTCGGAGTGTAATGTGATAGCATATACTACACCAACCCCCATAATATGGCTATATATACATATTATAATATATTAAACACGCGCGCGCACACGCACACACACACTCGTAAATAGTATTATATTATTATACCATTATTACAATGTGAGTGTGTCGTCGGACAAATCCACAACGGGTTTGGCACAGCATGTAGGCGCGCTTCTCCGGTCGTCGGTCCTGGCTAATTACTAGCCGCCGACTACGACTGTATATATTATACTTACATTCATATATTCATATGTGCTCATGTATTATTACACCCGCGGTCTCCAACTGAGAGTGATTACACTCTTTGTAGTTGGTATACGTATATGTGACCTACACAAGAGTACATTTGGAGAGTAGAATATGATATACATTATATATATATATATATATATATATATATATATAATACGCATATAATAATAGTTCTGTCTATAGGTGACAGACGACGCGGAGTGTTGAAATGTATACCACCGTCGCCGCCACCGACAACCATATCAATGAAACGGTGTACGAGAAAAATACCTACATAATATTAAAAGTAAATACCTATATACAACACGACACGACGCGATCACGTGAAATATAATATATTATATTCGAGTGCGTATATGTACACAATTTATTTACAAAATAATAAGTTACATGGCACGCGATAATAATATACAAGTAGGTACCTATAGTATCTACTATACCTACTTATGCGTATCGAGAGAGTTATCTACAGCCATAAGCAATCTGTGGTGACAATTTAGTTCAGGGTATCAGCCAAAATCCGCACACAATTTGATACCCTACAGGTGTTTGTGAGAGGAAATTTAAATTAAGAAGGAGCTCATAAAAATAATGTAGGTATTTAAACATTATTATTTATTATACATTTCAAAAAACGATTATTTAGGATGGCGATGGATAATAATCGAAAAATCTACAAGTTCCAAATATACACTGCTATAGTATAATACACATCACATACTTTTGGACATCAACCATAATAGTCACCATAATCATCACGTGTGCTTAAAATGTTGTACATATATAAATATTGAAAAGAAGTTATCTATAGAACGTTTATTTTTTTATTTTTCTACCCGGTTGTGGGGCGTGCTGCTGTCACTATTAAAACAACGTCTTCGTACACATATATTTATATTATAAACTTATATATATATAAATATGTGTACCACAGGATGACACCCGTCGCATATAGTACGCGTATAGGTTTGGTTAGCAGGTATATATACAATATACCACTCGTTCGCCCACCAACGACGAGGTCTGTCTATGCAACGGAGACACGACATTTACTCACATACCTAAATATATATTATGTTCACTTGGCCCCTTTTTCGCTTCTCCGTGATAATATTATATTATTATACATACAAGTATTAAGTATATACTAAACGTAACGTATATATATATATATATACATTTTGACGTAAGACGTACCACATCTGTCATGGGCGACAACAACACGTCACTGCAAAGTCGACTCCGAGTATATTTTTATACATCGTGGGCGTTCATCAATTAAAAATTTAAAAGGCACTAAAAAGTGAAAAAATTTTTCGCATGTATACTTGAGTTTTTGCTGTACACTGCACCCGTAGCGTGTCGTTCAAAATATTATAACTGCAGTCTTAAAAGTCGCACGAGGAAACGAAAAGTTGATTAAAAACTACATACGAGTATTGTTATACATCTCAAAAATAACTGGTTTTCGCCTTGCCGTAATACCGGATATACAATTTAGATAAAAAAAGACGTATCGGTGCCTTCGAATGTCGAAATAAATCACGGCGTGATGACTGAAAGACGCGAAGATACGTATACATGCGGGTTACGTGTCGATCTAAAGCTCTTTCGGGGCGACGAAACTATGGGTATATTATTGTTTTACCGCGACTACCGCAAACGCTGTTACCAAGAAGTCGAGGTTATTTCGATAATACAATATAATATTATTATTATTGTCGTCATTGCGACACGGCACGCCGGCTATGATATATAATACAATATTATATTATTATACCGTATAGATGAGCGCGCGCTCGCGCGTATAGGGTTACGACGACTTTGCGGCGGCGGCGTACCGCTCGAGACACAAAGCCAACCGGTTTTTTTTTCAGCAAACGCGCGCTGGGATCAATAATACCGTTGCGTTGCCGTGTATCGCCCGCGCCGTCGTGCGTCCAACACACGGCATAATAATAATAATATATAATATAATATTGTATTATAATGGAAAACTCGAATCAATGAGCCGTGTAAACGAGATAGACTTGTTGCGTGCGCGCGGCGCTGGTCGTAACCGGATACCCAGTCCGCAGCAACGACATCGTTGGCAGTACGATGCGACGACGTAGGTATATAGGTAGGTAGGTAGTTAGGTAGGTAGGTATAAGGTACCTATACCTATTACCTATAATACATACATTATAGGTATATATAGTTGGCCCACATGTGCTATACACGTTCGCTTGTCGTCAATACACGCTGTAATGCGCAAGTCGATTCGCCATAGGTAATGTGTTCAATCCCTTTTAATAATAAATTAAAATTTTAATTTTTGGAATTTTTAAATCGGACCATATTTTCAACTTCTTGAGTGTTATTGTAACTACTACTGAAGAAGTGTTCTGTGGCGATACAAACGTGTATTTTTCAAATTAGAATCCCTATCGTTTTTACTGATAACAATACACCATGAATGTTTTATTTTTATTTTTAAAATGTCAATTTACCAACAAAATTCAAAAATTAAGACAGATATAATTTCTCGGTTATTAAAATGTTTATACTATGAAAATAGTAGTCCAAAAATTAGTGTGTCGTATTGGATCTATAATATACACCTATCATGGATTATTTTTACAAATTATAAAATAATGTTGATGAATTAATAGTAATAACTAAAATTTAAATTCATCATAATCCCACATCTTTCAAACCCATTATTATCATGAACCAATTACATTATCGGATTATCCTAAGCTACAAAGTTAAATAACTCAAAAACTACTCGTTCAAATTTTAATTTAGCAAATGCACTAGATTATTTACAATAAATAAAGGAGGTTTTCATGTATCAAAAACATAAGCTTATATCTCCATCTCCACAGGACATTCCATTAGTAATACAATAAAAAACCGAGAATTTGAAAGTATAATCTTTAAGTAATAAATATATTTATTTAAAATTTAGAATAATTACATTTTGAAAAAAAAAAAAAGAGGGAAAACGTGTTTGATGAATTAAATAGTAGGTACAAATATTATTATGACGGTAAAAACATACACGATTTATATTATTTACCTATCATTGATCGTTATTATATTATTATTATTATTATCGCACGTTAAAGACCGGCTGAGCGCGCGCGATCAACAGACTCACCGCCGCCGTCGGCGTAACCGTATACCTACGCCTGCTGCTGCAGCAGCCGTTATGCACGCGCGCAAAATTCCGGAATTAATTCGACAAAATGGTTGAGCAATATTATTTACAACGTTCACGATTATTATTATACACTGAACGTCGGCACTTGGCAGATCACTATTCAGACGACGCAATAATAAATAATAATAAACGCGTCGCGCGTGGCGAACTTTTTCTTGTATCGACTTAGTCGATCCGGTTTGTCATTTTACATTTAAAGTGACAGGCCTACGCAATTTAGTTTTTGTTTGGTTTCCTTTAAGTGGATGTAAAAATTAATATTATATATATATTTCCAATCAACAGATCTTTGATTGACCGAATGACTTCTATATTACACATAATATTTGATATATATCTATATAAAATATTATTATAATATATATATATATACACAAGTGATTTATAAATTTATATGAGTATTTCTATTAAAATTGGTTCAAAACATAGAAGCTTTAACAATATAATATTATTTACCCTATCGCACAATATAATAGCATTATATCTCTACTTTTATCATAACAATAATTTACTAACGTTAAGACTATAAAGACGTTACAACGGAATATTACGTAGCGTTGTATATTATATTACAACGGCCGTGAACATATTAAGCCATATTTCCATATTTTGATGTCATCAGTATGATATTATTATACCTATATTATATTTTATCTCATAATCAATCCAGAGCTGTGCCTGTGCGAGATCCCAAATTTCTCGGAGGTACGTTTATGTATTTTTGATTTTTGTGTGGTTGCGGCATATAGGTACGCGCATGGCGCATATATTAATAAATAAATAAGTTTATGTAGATTTTTATGTAATATTATACTTCACTACAGATTAAATGGGTGTATATGTTTATTGTATACCACGCCGCTTTCGAAGATATGATATCAATACGTATATAGTAGAAAATCACGGACCAAGTATATTATTATACACATAAAGTGGTTGAAAATTTAAATTATATTTTAAAATTTAATAACTCAAACCATATCGTGTCCAATCCAGACGTACGGAAAAGAGTTTTAAACGTATTATTATAGTTTTTTTATCATCTATAAAATATACTATATTTCTTTTTTGTTGCCGCCAATTTTACATAATATAATATCTTATTTTTATATGTTGTATTATTATTTTATAATAATAAATTTATAACAACTTTTTTCATTAGCGATAATATTACGTTAAGCGTAGATCGAAAGCATAACTAGTATAAGTTACGTAAAAATTTAGAAAATTAAGATCAAATGAAGTCTGCAACTCCTATTAATTAAAAATGTACAATATTAAACATAATATAATATTTTATTATCAATCTATAATACTGTTGAAACTCATTATAATCGTGACAATATGTTTTATACTTTAATTTAAACATGCTAAAATGAACATTTTAACGATTTTATTAAACATTTATTGGTATATTCTAAAGTTTCCGTGATATAAACTTTTAATTTTAATCTAATAAACCTTTACTTTACGCCTGGGCTTAAAATGAATAAGATCACTTTCTTAAAATTATTACATGAATTTTTTAACATTTAAACATTTTATTTTCAAATTCAAAATACTTTTAACTTTTATTTTACCTATATCTTATATACTGTCAAAAATAAAATATTTTTACCCTATTCAAATGAGATACATGGAATAAATACAAATTTGTTAAATCGAGTAAATCTATAAATATTATATATCACCTAGTATTATACGAGCATAAGTACATAATAAAATTTATTCAATATTAAACGATATTTTACTGCATAAGTTTTGTCTATCAGTAATATTTAAGTATAATTATTGTGTCAGCAACGATATAATTGTATATATTATAATAATATAATATATACTTAGTATATAATATTAAATTTCGTAATAATGTTGACAATAGAACTAGGCGTCATAAGGCGTTTAAGGTTTAACTACAGAATAATTTTCTGTATACCTATATCTAATATAATATCGTATTGATATCATAAAAGGGTTAATATGTATAATATATAGCTGCACAAGAGCATATAATTTATGTTGTATATATGTCATATACATTATACTGAATTGTTATTTTTTGATCTAATCGCATTTTCTGATCGAATTTTTTTCACAGTACCTATATACGCATAGTATGTACAATATGTACCTACGTCGTATATACAGCGTACACACACACTCCTATATACATATATATATATACGTGTATACCCCATGTCAATGTAAACGAGAGGGTATATTTTAATATATACATATTGAATATCTGTGTATGTGTGTGTGTGTGCGTGCGTCCGGATTATACGTATTATTTTTATATATAGGTAGGTACTGCAGTATACACGCGTAGTAAAATAGTATGAACATAATATAATATATTATATATGAATATACGCGTTCACGTGTTATTTTTGATAATGGTCGCTGCAGAATTTGACACCCGAAGGGGCAGCTGCTACTGTTGTACCACCGTTTGATCCGTCGTGATAACGCGCGCGCGCACGGACAATGGCCTAGGCAAAAATTACAGGGCATGTACGCGTATCTATATAAAACAAGATCGAGTAGCGCACAGCGTGCATACGTCTGCGGCACCTATATGTACACATATATATTTATATAGGTATTATTATACCGGTACATGGAATTTTTCGATTAAATACACTACGCGAATTTACGGCCATGTATTATGTATATACTTATTACTTATATGCCACTGTATAATATAATATAAAAACCTACAAGGTTATGTGTTATAAATATATATATATTTATATGGGTTTTCAGAACGTATATTATAAAATGTGATGGGTAGTCCATTATCATAAATATATATATATATATTGGTACAAATTAAAAAGCGATTCTTAATTTATCACAGAACATGTTTTGATATTCTGTTAAATAATCTAAACCTATGTGAAATGATATGTTCACACGTATAATTATAATAACTAATAAGCAATTCATATATTATAGCACCTTCTATAACATCAAGCGGTTCACTCTAACTGCCAGGTTCGATTATATAATTCGATTCCCTATAGTTATCATATAATATATGATATAGAGGTAGGTATATCCCGTGTACAATACAAGTATACCGATCGTATATTATCTATATATAATATACAAACGTATTATCCTATAAATTATAATTATATCGCATTCATGATATATATATATATATACTCATATCACATATCGCGTGTTTCATCTATCTATAATATATAGCAGAAATACTTGATTCGTTTTTATTTTACTATTTTTTATTTTTCAAAAAATTCTGCCTAAAATTATTAATATTATTATATAGTTATATCACGTGTAGAGAAGACGATCGTCCAAATAAATACATTCTATACGCACGTGAAATCAATATAGGTTCAAAAGTGACGGTGGTTGAAGCAGCGGTACTACATCATGTTTATGATGGGGTATTGGGGTATACATATAATATAAGTTATATATATATATATATATGTATAAAACAAAAGGTGGCGTATATGCACACATGACACACACACACAGATAATAATAATAATAATAATATATTATGGTATTGAATGTCATCATCGTTGGCATATAAAAGTGGTACACACGATTCTCACGGTCGTCATTCGTCAAAAATGTGTCCTCTCTTGGCTGCCTTCTGTTTGTATTTCGTCGTGGTGTATGTCCATCGTCGTATACACATTACACACACAAATGTAATATATATATTATATATATTTATATAATATGTGTTATACAGTATATAATATTATCATACAAAGACAACAACCAACAACAAAAATATTATAATAGATATAGGTACACGGCAGCGGGAGCAAGTGGTATAGTTACATATACATCATTGTCCTCGGATATGTTAACGCATGTACCTACGCCATACATATATATTTATATACAAACATATATATTTTCCTCTGAATTCACGTGGGTAAACAACTCACTCGTAAATGTACTTATATATACTTAAATATACACGTTATTATATATAAATGTATACGGTAATAATATATATAAGAAAAAAGCTTTTATGATATTTTAAATTGTATATGTTGAACATAACAATATGTTATAGGTACATGTGTATATATTATAGGAACAATCTTAGTAATTTACCTAATATCTACCGCTGGTACACCCGTGAAAACAGTTTTAAGGCTTTCCAATCGCATATATTCTACTGCAGTGCAGTGCTACAGCCATTATTATCGTGTAATTTAAACATAAATCTATACATTGTACACATTACATATTATTATCAAATAATTACATATATATTTATAATATATATTACACTTGATTGATAAACTGATAAAAAGTAAATTTTCTATTTTATCAAGACGGTCTTAAAAATAAAAAAAGGTTGAACAGTTTATGTTTTGAAACACCTTAATATATCAACAAAATAAAACAATTTAAATTTAAAATAAAATAATACATGTATTATATATATATATTTTATAGGTACATTCAAGTATTTAACCCAAATATATTTAGTCGTTTAAAATTCAATTTGGTTGGTACATAATATATCTATAAAAATATAAACATAATATCTTACGCACTTTTATTAGCATCTGAAATGAATGGAACAATATAATATACTGCAATAAAATAACAAGAGCACACGCGCGCATAATTAAAGTCATTTGAGACTCGTGACGATCGTAAATCACGTGAACGTTATGTTTTATAATGTATATAGGCACACTATACGTCTAATCACGTATAGTAGCGTACGAATGGTACCCACAGATAATAGGCATGTACAAGCGTTAACGACAGCACTCAGCGGCTGAATATATCGATTTTAAAACAACACGTGTCATTTGATATATAGGATACATCGATATTATATATGTATACAATTATACATGTATTCCAATTATATCATAAAGTACCAACTAGATTGTTTCAGTCATCGGCCGTGGCCTATAAGAATACGTTATAATATTACACGTACATATTATAAATATGTTTATATATATATATGGAAAAATGAAGTATTTTATCGGTGGTTTTGGTAAATAATTAATAGATGTTATATAATACAAGTAATAGAACAAAAAAATTAACGAAAATAATAATGAAAAAAAAAAATAATAATCACGATTTGTTGTCATAAATCATAATATTATATATTACACGAGAAACGCGATGTACGATGCCATTTTAACCTTGTGATATGCACAATGAAGTACAAATTTAATATTATCTGCAAAGTGTTAAAATATAAATATAACATTTTTTTAACAAAGCGCGATTCGATAGTATATAGATAATACATATTATAATCATATCCTATCGTATCTAGTAAGTCTGTACCTACTTAAAATGTGTTAATCGTCGAGAACGGAAAACGAAACAGTAGCCCTAGCGGATCCTTATATACACGTATCCAGGGGCAGAGAGGGAAAAAATTCAAGCCTGGAGAATAAATTTCCTTCAGGCTATTCAACTTTTTTATCTTTTGAATAAAAACTTTATTTTATTTATGTATGTAATAAATTTTATATTTTAAATGTATATAAGTAAATATCAACTATAAAAATTCATTACATATAGGTATACCTATATATTTTATTAATAAAACTATTAAAAAAAACTTTAAATCTAAAATAGTACCCACTATCTAATCAAAATGTATTAATCTTAAAATGCTTTTACATAATATATATATTAATAATATGATCGGTTTTAAATGAAAAATCATTATGACCAGAGATATTTTCAGTATTCGTTATAAGTTTAGGTAAATTTATTTTACAATAATATGAATTTAATTTCATGCATTGTTTTACACTTTGAATCAATTACTTTTTACTTTTTTTTTCTTTCTCTCTCTTTCAACACCGTCTTTCCTTTTCTTATCATCACTCATTTCGAGGAAAACCGGAAAATATTTAATATTAAAATAAGTATATAATATTTAAAAACAAAACTTTTTAAAACGTATGAAATATAAATGTATAGTATATAAAGGTACTTCACTAGTCCATCATACTGTATTCTGTTAAGTAGATATATACTCTGATGACAAAATATGGGAAAATGTATATTTGACTCGATAGTCGCGAGGCGATTAGGTATTATTGTGTCGCAGAACTTCGGCGAAAGTTATAAAAATAGATGGTGTGTTAGTGTGCACAACACTGCATAACGTGGGTATGTCGTAGGTATATAGGTACTAATGTACTATATGTACGGGCTACAGCAAATTCACGTGGATCACCCAATCGCTTATCAGAATTCAAAATATCAAAAATAATATAAAAATTATTATTAATTTCGTTTTCGTGTAGGTATAGATAAATTAACTCCTCACATTACTCAACACTATTTTCATGATTTTTTTACTATATATAGGTAGGTAGGTATATACTTCAGACCAATGGGCCATTTAGCTTTCAGACCACCGGGATTTTTCCCTGTATCCCGGTGGGCCACTCCGACCCTGCGCGTATCCATTAAATAATCTATGGGTAGATATAAACATATTATATATTCAATAGTCTCGACTCTTCGCGTTTCTCCGAATGACGACAGTTTAAATCGTATTTACGACTTTATCGCGTCATTAAAAAATTAATTATATACTTTATGCGCTATTGCTAAACTAAAATATTGTTATTATTGTTAAATACATAATATATAATATAATATTACGTACAAGCCGAATGAATCGACGTATATGTCACAGCGTATATTATTAATATAATTCATGAATTATGATACAGGTACTGAGCGATGAACGAGATACCGCCGTAGAAACGCGCATAAAACTATATACTCTATAACGCATACGCCTCATACATGCGGAGTACGATATGTCAAAGATTATAGGTAAAACGTGTGCACGCGTCAGTTATTTGCACCCACTCCCTCTCTCTCTCTATATATATATATATAATGATACATAAGTTCCCTTCGCCCGGTTGAACCGACTTGTATTATATTTCATAAGCCTACCGTGGTCCGTGATACACAGAGCCGATTTCATCAACACGGACGATCGGGAATGGGGATAACAATATTTATTATTATAGAATATAGATGTTACAATAAATGTTATTTTAAAAATCTAAATACTAAAAACTTATCCTATATACCCCATGTACCACTATAATTTATTGTTATTATTCCAGTTTTGGTTGCAAAGACTAATGGCTGCACCCGTCAATTTTATTTTTATTTTTACAAATAAAAGTAATAATACTCTCAAAAATTGTATAATAATGAATACGAAAATGAGACAAATATTAAAATATATTTTTTTATAAGTTCACGCATCGAATGTCTCGGCAAATTACATGGTACGTATTAATAAGTGTATATTTATTTAATACATATAAGTGGATACAAGGTATAAATTTTTTATTTATATTGGTAGCTAGTAAATAACTATATTCTTGTAAGGTAAAATAATGCAGTGTGTCAATTAACGAAAGCGCTTATTTTCGGTCGGTGCGCACGTAACAGGTTCGATGTAATTTGTACATGTCAGTCGTTCAATCCTCCCTAGCTGGTATATGCAAGATTTTATTATGTAATGTTATTATTATACGTGGTATTGCAATGTTCAATAATTTAATACCTATACGAATTGAGTAGTCGATAATGAAACACACACGATTTATATATAGACGGTAACATTATTAATTGAGAAATAATTAATATATATATATATATATATATATTATTCGTGTATGACTTGGTAATTTTTATACTCAATTGTTCTGTGTGTGTGTGTGTTAACGACATTATATTATATTATACTGTTATAGTATTTACTAGTGGTATATAGCTGCAGCAGTTATATTATTAAATATTGTACACGGTATAGTTTCCAGTCAAACTACGGTGAATCGAATTAAATATGTCAAAATAATAACGGGCGTCTACTTAGGCGATTGGTAATATAAATAGCATAATATATACGTCAGACAATTATTCATTTATACCGGCTGTACCAATGCTAGGTTTTTATGTTATCATTTAACATTATAGTATTTGCGATAGTCGAATACAATAGAACGCGTACATATAATATACCTACTCGTATTACGTACTGGAGCTGGTGTAATCGTATCCATTTATGTAATATTATTAGTTATTATTATTAGTTAACTACGATCGTATGTTATATATATATGTGTGTGTGTGTGTATGTTATAGTAGAGCGTGCACTACTGCATATTTTGAGGTAAAAACTCATTTCATTTTTTTTTTTAAATTCAGTTTTAAGCAATTAAGCTCGATAACAAAATATATTTCTCACGGCATATATTAAGCAGAATTAAAAATCAAAGATTTCAAATAAAGCATGAAGTTACCAATTTATTATAAAATAGAAATAATATATACTTTTCACCCCTCAAAAAATAAATAAATAAATAAGCTGAATGTAGCTATTATAATTATATGATTATGACTGCATGCAGTCAATTACTGCAGTAATTTGTTATTATTAATATATTTTGACTTGCCTACAAAATAATTATACATACATATATACAATTTACTCAAACACCCTCTACCTATAAATCTACGGTGATAACGTGCCATGTCGATAAATATTAAATATTAATTCGAGTAATAAGCAATAATATTGTTTTTAAAATATAAAAAAATATAAACACATTCGATCTACCTATATTACGAATATTCTTATTATTCTACCTACACTATAATAAAATCTCATTGTAATGAGAGATTTATATGTAAATCTATCATATTCTATAATATTGAATGTACCACCTGCCTTCCCTGCATTCATTCTTAAAAAAAAAACTTCGCATTCGTTCATAAAAATAAAAACCAGTTTATTTTTCTTATTTTTTTATGTTTGGTCAATCTTAACGTGACTATCGTATATATAATGTAAATATATACATATAAATAGGGACGAGTTATCTTTTAAAGAGACAGAATATTAATGAATATATATGTATTATGACCTAATGGGTACATAATAATAAAGCTGTATATAGAAGTTACCTACATAAAAAATAAAATTGTGGTATAAATATTATATACACTTAATTATAAGTAAATATACCTAAATTGAATTTCCAAAAATAAATGCAAAAAATATAAAGTAGGTATGAACAATAAATAGTAAATATTGTAGGTATATGTATTGTTTATCTAAAATTAAATGCTTTATAATACTCATAATATATTGATTTTTTAATGTACCAGTTATGTATCGACACTTTAATTCCTATTTCATAATGTATATTTCGTACAATTTATAATTATATTGATGTCAATACTGTGTAATATAGTTGACATTATATAATATAATACGCAATTTTATATTTTTTAAATGTTTATTATTTTACTATTATAGTTCGAATAGTCAAATATATTTTACATTATTTATACGTTATGTATTTAATTATTATAATTTTTATTCAACAGTGTGTTTTTACATAAATTTGTCTAAAGTATAAATCATTTGTTAAGAAAATATATCATTTTAAAATTTTAAATTAAAATAACTATTATATAAAAATTAAAAAGTAAAAACAATACATTAAACATTATCAAGTATAATCAATTATCTTTAATGCTCTTTAAATCTATAGGTTTTTGATCAAAAATTGTTTTTAAATTCGAATTTCAAATAGTTTATAAAATATTAAACATCATAGTTAAAGAAAAAGAAACAGCAATTTAATAATTTATCGAATATAAGATTTTCGGAAAATTCTAAAGATTAATATTTTTATTGATATAAACAGCCAATAGATAATACCTATATTTAATATACCTATACTTATAAGTTATAATGAGTTTTAAATAATGTTAAATGTTTTATAATTTATTTTTTTCATAAAAAGAATCATGATTATAAATTTAAAAAAAAATATCAAAGAATATGATTTTCTAACAAATTTTAAAAATTAATTAATAACTAATAATTATTGTATATCAATATATATAGGTAGGTACTCTTCAAGAGTTTATAAAATATGTATTAAAAATCATTAACTAATGTTTTCTTTTAATTTTACTTAGTTTAGACATAGATAATCTTTTTAAGTATTTGTATAAAGCTACTTTTATTGATAACTTAAAAACGCATTAAATAAGTTATTTATAATATTATGTTGTTTAAAAAAAAAAAAAAAAATGTATTAATTATAATACTTTTAGTTCATCTATATTTTACATACAATTTATACTATTGTTTGTTAAATATTTTTGCTTTTATTACCGGCCGTATAGGTATGCATACCAAAAATATACTAGCAGGTGGTATATACCTACGTGTTATGCACATAGTTTAAAACGTAAAATTATAAAATAACCAAAGTAATCAACATAAATAATTTTCCGAGCGTAAAAATGAAACGCTTATAATTATATATTTTATTATAATACCTATCAACATGGCTTATTTTTTACCTATGTCTTCAATAATCCGTGCGAAACGAACATGGTTCAAAAGAATAATTCTATTTATAATATATATTTTATAAATATTTCACGCAATAGAATAGATAATATTATGTGATAAGTAATATCTATATATATTATTGCAATAATATACATAATATGTATTTATATATTTATAGTTGCAATTTATTAATAAAATTTATCATTATATAACTTATCTATGTTGTGGGTACGGAATTGTTCATACATATCGTTAAAAGTATTAGCTGGGTATATATGAATTATAAATGCAAAATAAAGACTTACCTGTTTTTAGCCGCCGCCGCCCGGTCGCGTTGCCTGCGGTTCTTGAACCAATTGCCCACCTGCGTGGGCGTCAGTCCGGTAGCCTGGGCCAGTTCCTTCTTCTTGGTGGGATTGGGGTACGGGTCCTGGAGATACCATTCGCGGAGCAGGCTTCGGGTGCGCTCTTTGAAGCAGTGGGTCTTCTGCTCGCCGTCCCAAATGGTCCGAGGTAGCGGGAACTTCTTGCGGACGCGGTACTTGTCGACCGGGCCCAGCGGCCGGCCGCGCAGCTTCTCGGCCTCCTGGTAATGGGCCTCCAGCCACATAGCCTGCAGCTTGCCGTGCGAGTCCTTGGTGAACTTGTGGTGTTCGAGTATGGTGTACATGTCGCGGTAGTTGCCGCTGTGGAACGACACTATGGCCCGAGCCCGGAGCACGGCCTCGCTCTTGTTCAGCTCGACGATGTTCGGATGGGCGACGGGCAACGACCACAGGAACCGGGCCAGCCGTTCGATGTCTCCGCTCTCCTCGAGGGTCTCGCACACGCTGGCCACCTGCGACACGCTGAAGTTTAGCATGGGCAACCCGAACATGGGGTTGGGAACCATGGGTGGCATGGGCGCGAGCCGCGTGGCCAGCGGGGTCACGGGGCTGCTGATCGGGCTCACCGGCGATCCCCGGCCCGACGACGAGTCGGTGGGCGTCGAAGATATGCCCAGTGCCATCGCTCTACATGCCACGCGCCAGCCACGAAACCGACGGAATATTATGCGGATGAGCCGCGGCGGTGAGTTTGCAGCCGCAGTTCAGTCGCGGCGGCACAACGACGGGCAAAGTAAAATATTATTACGCGGCGCACGTAGAATTTGTCCCGCGCGCGACGAGGACGATAATCGCAAACTATAGGTATACCTACCCAACTAGATGCGTCGACGACGAGTATGAATATTCATACGTTATTATGTAATATTATTAAAGTATTTAAACACGATCGCGGGACATATAGGTGTGTGCGCAGAGATTTAGACGTGACAATAATAATAACTGCGGTAAATAATATGTACGCGATAATTATTACGGCGGCGAACTAGGCGTATGGTTATAATACCATAGTATACGCGGACGGGTAGGTATATTATAATAACGATATGATACTGGTGACGGTATTATACTACCTACAACGCGACGGACGTAATGCGGTCGTCGCGGCGACGTACGTGTAGACTGTATACGGCCGAGCGGCGGTGTGTATGATACGACACGATACGGGTGTGTGTGCGTGCGTGCGTGCGTGCGTGCGTGCGTGCGCGTGGATGCGTGCGCGCGCGTGTGTCGTCGGTTCGGGGGGATATCGTTTGCGTCAGATCATCGGAATATCATTGACCGGCCGAATACTACTGGTGCGCGACAGTGGCGGCGGCAACGGCGGCAGGGTGAGAGAGCGACCGAGTGAGAGGTTTCGCCCGCCCGCCGGCCCCCCACTACCGTCTCGCGACCGAGGTGACGCGCCTCCTCCCGTTCCGACTCAAACTTCCGTTCCCGCTCCCGCTACCGCCCCGGGTTATATCGTCCGGCGTCGTCGCCCCGCCCATGATTAGCCGCCCGTCGCCATGGCCACGGCCAATCCGGCACGGGCGTATCCTGTACAGCCCCGTATAGGTTACAGCGGCAGCGGACGGCTCGGTGCAGTGATTGATACACTCGGGTGGGGATTTCCACAAACAAAAACCGTGTTCGGTAGCGCTCAACCACACCTCTATTATATTATATTCCATACACCGTGGCCGTCGTCGTCGTCGTCGTCGTCGTTATCGTCGTCTATGTTCGGTTTGGCCGCGGCTGTCGCGCACACGCGCAACACCGACGTCAATCGCCGTCGCGTGTAACGATATTATAATATATTATTATATTATAATGGCATGATAATATGTTTCAATTTTTTTACATTATTTTCGCGTACGTAATATATGTATGACGAGTACGCGTTTACTTACGTTACCTATAGGTATGTACCTACGTTACGACGTGTAGATACCACCAGAATAAATATCATTAAATCCCATCGAAATGAAAAAAATTCCATCCCTACGGACTGCAGCAGCAACAGCAGTGTCGTACGTTTGGTATAGAGTGCAGGTAATAATATAATATCAATGTGTATGAGCCATGAGGTATCAAGACGTTCAAATACACTCCTACGGTACAATATTGTGTAAACCTAATTCATAGATATTACAGCTCGTTCGTTTTCCCGATAGATATATAAATATATGTTATATTGTGTGGTCATTATCCTATATATTATCTATAATATAACATATATATTATTAAACAACTTGCGGTTTCTATATAATGCTATTAATAAGTATATATAACATGTTTTAGTGTTTTCACCTATATAGGTACTGCTGTAGAAGTGCAGCTGACTCACAGTGAAAGGAACCATTTGGGTATTTAGACTTTTCGCGGATCGTACGACACAACACATCAATATAGGAACAACTATGTACATTGCAGTACAGCATATACCTAATGATTTCATTACCTATACCGCCATACCGGACGCATCGCACGTGTAACAATATATTATTCATGATGACACGATAAATACATCACTGTACTTTTACAGTAGTTAATACACTAGTTGCTATAACCTGATATACGACAATTATTGTACCTATACCTAATATACTAATTAGATCCAGATTTCTATAATAGATAAATTTATTTTAATTAATTTTATTTATTTACTATATTGCTTTTTGTACAAAGAATTGAATCTCATAGGGTTTTCACTTAACAGCGATAACTATTACGTATAATATCACATTATATAAAAATATAGACACACCTAACTCTAAAATGTTTGTAAATCTTAACCTACAAATTTGTTAATGTAGTAAACCCAAAACCCCTAAACTCTATTTTAGTTATTATAAAATAATATAACATGATAAATTATACATAAAGTATAATTTATGGTATAGCAACTAATGCGTATAGGTAGATATTGATACAATTATACGGATATTAAATAAAGACTAGATCAAGAGGTGAAAACAACAAGTTGTTTCCTCCATATACATAAAATACACATTAAAAATAGGATATGGGATCATCACGCCACCTTTTTTTCATAGATAAGACCTATAAATATGGGTAAAGCACCTAACATTAGGAGAGAATAGGTATAGTTATTACAGTAGACTTGTGTACAACGTGCTTACGACAATAAGACTTAGATTTTATTTTAACTATTTTTTAAATTGTATATAATAAAATATTCATTTTATTTGTAACTTTTAAAATAAAGTGATTCTTTTATTTTTAAACTACCTACTTTCCTCAACACATCTCAAGACTACTTCGAATGTGCGACATCGTTAAATAATAATCGTGATATCGATTACAGTGTCCTGCACAGTGATCACTATATACACTAAGTTTATTAAACAATATTTTATCTAATACTAGTGTTTTGTAACTTACATACGTGTGCCAGAGACGACACGATTACAATGCGAGCTGGTGCTGAACTTCGGATTCTATTGGTAACAGAAGCAATGTGAATAAAAAGTATGCCAATAAATGATTAATTATGCCGAATTGAAGTTTAAAACCATCTTCGGTTTTACCCTTAGGACACGTCATGACGCCTATAATATTCGTTAAGTTGGATTTCATCATAGGTCCTGCAACTTATATATAAAAGTATAAGACTGTCAAACATACATTGTGCACTGAACTAACCGGCATTATTCATTAGCAGCTAGTGAATTTGTTTTTCTTTCTGTAAAATATTTTTCGTTCAACATTTAATTGAAGCAAAAGATACCAAATCCAATTCCTCTATGATCAGTTGTCCAAGTCCACCACGATTTTGGACACTGCCTGTTCCGCTTTTTTAACATCCCGGCACGCCATTATGAATTTTGCACCTGAAATCATAATTTTAGATATATTATACTTTACGTAATGTAATAATGTAATATATTTACTTAAAAAAATTAAACTTTACGTAATTATATATTTTCGTAGTTTACTGCGTTTACGAATAATGTTGGGTATAAAAGTCTATTTTATTCAATTTTATATTTTCATATATATAACTATTTTAACTTTGATAAAATGGTAGTATCTACACTTTTATCCATTCATGCGATTCTTAGCTGATCATAAATTCTGGGATAGTTTATATATTATGTTTATAAATTCATTGCATTATTATGTTAAATTCATAAATGAACATTTACCTTAACACTTTCTTTTTCGAAAATACTACTGTAATCTTTTATAATTCTTAGGTTATTCTTAAATGTTATATAATTTTCTTATATTTATATGTATATTGCATATAGGTATATATTAGAACAAATATTTTCGTGTAGGAATAGTTTCTCTCGAAACTATTGAATAATTTTACGATTTTTTTCACAGAGTTATTTCAAATACTTCCTCGAGTATTCCTATTTCGCCCATTTTTTAAATTATTGTCTGATAGAAGGAGAGGAAGGGATGTATTGTACTTAAATATAACGATTTTTCGGAGAGGCATTTGAATAATTTTACGTTTTTTTTTTTTTTCATACAAAGTTATTAAATTATAAAAACTGTAGTATATATTATTATACAAATATTATAAATAGTTGCATTTTTTTTTTAAATAACTGCACGCGGTTAAGTCGAGGAATTTAGCTATAGTAGTAGATATAGTTATTTATAAATTCAACACCTACGCCAAATACGTTACAATAAAGCTAATTTAATGGCACGGTGGATGGGATTCATTCACAGAAATCGACCACGACACGCTATCTATACGCATATATAGGTACCGATATATTATACGCACCAATGCGGCAGTGCATATTTTATTTCGTAAATTTATTTACCTAAATAATATTATTCTGTAGGATAAACACTTTAAAAATAATAGAATTTGTAAATGTTTAACTACACACCTACACCGAATGTTAAGTGTTAACATATAATAGGTATATAGGAATTTGTTCATTTATCGTAGTATAGTCGTATAGAATCATTATAGAATCTATATTTAAACCTATAAAATATAGATTATATAAAAGAACAGCCTCTTTTTATGTTCCCGTTTTGTGACGACACTATTTAACATTTTTCCAAGTTTTTTTCTTTGCAGAGTTGTTCAAAATACCATTCTGAGTGTCACCACGTCGCCCGATTTTTCATTTTCTTTCCCTGAGGGGAGGGAAGTGGGTATTGTATTTTGATTGTTCCCATTTTGTAACGACACTATACTTAATATTTTTTCAATTTTTTTTCACTGAGTTGTACTAAATACTCCTACGAGTGATCATTATATTTTTATTTTATTTATAATTAAGCTACTACTACTACTTAGCACTTGATAAAATTAAGTAAAATTTTGGGAAAGCGCAAACTATACACACGGTCGAAGCCGGGTAATTCGTCTATAGTATAATATATATAATATAATAACTATTAATAACATGTGTTATCTATGTATTTATACGTATGAATGTATAATAGATTGTACGGAAATATATGTTTGTACATTTATTATTTTTACACAAAACATGTTATAGGTAATAATAATATAATATATACAGACAGCGCATATTTGAATTTTGCAACTATACTCTCTACTACATAACAATCGTCTCACCTATAATATCGACATTACTAGCTATGCTCTATATTTTAATTAATAGGTAGGTATAATAATATATAATATCTGCAATTCAACTGATATATTATTATATAGTAATTATATAATCTATATTATGAATATGAATTATTTATACGAAGCAATATCATAGACCAAAGTGCAATATATATATATATATATATATATATATATATATATATATATGTAATAATAGATATTATCATATGATACATATATATATATATATATATATATTTAAATAGGCAGTTGTATTAATTATATAACTTTATAATGTTTGAATATATTTATTATAAATTAAAAATCAAGAAATTAATTTTCTTTTAGTTGTCATGAGATCTATATTTTTTATTTTAGTGAGTATCTTCATAATAATGATGAAGAAAAAAAATCTGCGAAAATCGATAATTTTGAAATTAGATATAATAGCTTATATGATCTTCCAAGGTTCACAGTTTTTCGTTTTGTATAATATATACACAGAGCACAACGATTTAGTTTTCCGCGGCTTTTAAAAGAATTTTGAGTAAAGTAATAATTTAAGTACCTATACTTATATCGTTTCCTTCGAGTAATTCAGGTCGGCCTTGCAAATTTAGTATGATATAATATTATTATGGTAGTCACTTTCTATACCGTTTTCAGTTTAAGTTACATGAATATATAAGATTTAGGTATGTGGTTGCCCCTGGATGGAATGCATTGTGGGGGCCCCTTACACATAAACAAGAAAATATATTTTTGTACTTATTAAATACATTTATTATCATATTTAATAATAAATAATTAAAAAAACAATGAAATCAAGTATAACTATAGTAGGCACGAGCAATATCATCATAATATTAAATGTAAGTACCTGATTAAATAAAAAATAATAATAAATAATACCTAATGTCAAGTAATTAAAATTAAACGCCTAGAACTTTTCTTAATTTTATTTGTACAAACTATATTATCAATAATGTTTTGCATGGCAGAAACTTACGGGTGCCCAACTAAAAATTCTGCCAAATAGGCGTCTGAACTAGGCTTTCAGGCCTACTCCCGGACATGAGCGGTCACACGCAAAAAAAAAAATAATAATAATGTTTTGAAAATCATGTTTTCTTAAAATATCAGACTCAGAGCTCATCATCGCTAGTTGATTGAGCCTGTCTCCATTCATACTGTTCATAGAAGTACACAACCTATTTTTATGTGCTTTAAATTAGAGAATGATCTTTCACTATACTGACGTTTGTAATCATAAAAACAAGATAAATGCGAAAAACTACAACATTTTGACGTACGAGTATAATTTTAGATCCACATAGGTATGTATATAATTTTAGAAACACATTTACTAATATGATTAGTTATTACAATCGACAATGTACACTGCACACCGATCATGAACGGCATAAAAACCTATCTTACTAGATTCTTAGATGCTGCAGTTTATTATTGTCAAAAACGTGAATATATCTATTATTAGTTAGTAAAATAAAAATTTTTTAATATATCAAAGTAAAGTTCAATATTATTTAATTATATATGTGTAAATATAAATAAAATATTTTTCCTGTATCCTAAATTAAATATCATAAAATTGTGAGGCCCTTGTGGGGCTTCAGTCCATTCAGCCCTCCCCTAAATCCGGCCCTGCTCGCATACTCTATGACTCCTAACCATACGGTCACAGTTATTGTAAATGCGAACTATTATTATGATAACTTTGTTATCATTAATCTGCACACAAACTATAGACTTATTATGTCGTAATAAACATAAAATAGCTATAATTTTGAAATTAAGTCCGAGTGACACATTTTGATTGTTCTTAATTCGTTAAAATATACACAAGTTTTAAACTAAAAATAAAAAAATGTTAAAGGCACGCCAGGCGCGGTACTAACTATACAGCAGTGTATAGTATATAGGTACCTACGCAGTGTAGAATACGGAAAATCACGAACTTTAAAAGGTTATAATTTTATAATTATTTCTATGACATTTTTTTTTTACACCATATATTATATTATATTATTTTATTTTTTCTTAATTCATCGAAATCCATGTTACACGAAAAATCAAAAACAACATGTGGCGACTAAAGTGAATTTATATGCAGCCGAAATAATATTGCAGATATTGAGGTTTCAGTTTTATTAAAACATTAATTAAAATTCATTTTTATACTGTCTTAAGTTCCCTAATACCTATTACGATTAATTTTAACAATAATAATATTTTTTTTAGTAAATTAGTAATTACCAAATTAAAATTATAGTCATACAATTTTTTCAAGGTATAAATTATTATATTACAAACTATTATGAAATTGATACGTACATCTATTATAAGTAGTTGTAATGTATGCCCCTGTGGTTCAAAAAGTTGGTGACCCCTACTAGCTGAGCCTATATTAATATTTCTTACCTATAATAACGCACTCTCATGCGAATGGCGACGTTAAAACTGACATATTTTCTTTGTGATAATTATTTAGTGATGAACGTAAATTCAACGGCTGCAGACGACGAACACTTTTACCGTTTCCCATATAAAAATTATAGGTACACTAAAAATGATCGACTGAAGTGATAATCTACAAATCATAATTTGCTAATAAAGTAAATACCGTTAAATCAGGCTCACATATTATATTATAGCTTATAATATAGCTACGTCGTCCGTCGTGTCATGTTCTTTGTATCTTGTATCGTATTCTGATTGGTCGTATTACTCATATTGTAAACATGGTATCATCGTATTCACTATAGTCTATAAGTCTATGACCATAAACTACTGCGATCGAGTCAATATCAAGTCTCAACTTTTGGACACAACACATTAACAGACAGTTATTACAAAATATGTAGGTACCTACTCTTAGCTGCTGTGAATCCGACTTCATACGCGATACACAATATTATACAATTATGTCAATCGATTAAATTGATACCTCAGCGCAGGTTAAGTAATTACCGTGGTCACATATAAGTAATCGGTAAACTCTGCGGGTTTAAAACACCTCTACGGAATTAAACCGGTGGAGAACGATTCCGCGAAATTTGCGGAATAGTGTTGATTATTTAATAGCCACTGATATACATACACGACTCCGCAAATTTTATATGTATATATACGATTCTGCATAATTTTAGATGCAACGTTGCCATTCCGAAAACAAAATATACGTATATGATTGTAAGGGCCGAGCCACGCTTAAGTGATTTTGGCGTGCGGTAATAGCATACGACGGTGGCGACTATAACACGATTCCGCAAATTTTATATAGGTACCTACAACAAATATTAATAATATATAATTATTTGTTTTTTATATTATATTAGGCATATAATATTTGGCTAATATGTTAATGTCATTAGGTATAATTCTTCCAGTCTAGGTGTTATATTTTATTGTAGTATTAAATATTAATGATATCAAACAAATTTGTGATTTGATTTAATCTTATAATATTATCAATTTTTACACTATATATTATGTGTTATTATGATCATTGTAATTATTATTCATATTATTCCTATAATGTATTCTACACGTAACATTATTTTTTTTACTCGTGCCAATAGTGTTGCTAATGGGTGACTTCTTACCCCCGTATTATATCCTGCTTATTTATTCTCTTTAAATACGCTTATTGTGTTTTTAGTATTAGTATAGATTGTGTAATTTTTTATAAAAATAAAAAAAAAACATTATTTTTATACTGAACAGATGAATTTATAATTCATGTGGTACCTATACAAAATTATATATATTAATTATTAATACATCATTTTTTGAAAATAAAGTTTCTTCTCCATAGATAAATAAATAAAAATTCCAATTATAAATAGTAGATATTACTTATGATGCTGCTCTTTTTATGAAAAATCTAGTCGTCCTTTATAATATTGTTCACAAAATGAAAATAAATAATTGTTTTTTTGCCAAAACAAAAAGAATTATGCTAGTCATTTCATTTTTAATTATAAAGGTAGGTACCTAAAATTATATATTATTTCGTTTGATATCTATATTATGTGACTATATATATTAATTATATTAGGTATACATTTATTATAAAAAATTAATTATATAGGTAGGTACTTATACATTAATTTTACTTATCTTATGCTTCGTTTAATACGTAGTTTTCATATATCGTATTTAAATATAATCGAACGGTAACAATAAGTTCTAACAAGTTATAAGTTTTTGAATATACCAACTACAAATTACAATATCCAAAAAAATATACCTACTTCAGTTGTGTAGCTAAAATAATAATAATTTTTACATTATTTTAGCATAAATTATAAATAATTATAATTTATAACTTATAAGACATATAAGGGAAACTAATCATACGGTAAAAATAAACTAAGAGTGGTTACGCTTATTTTTGTATAATAATATTTTTAATTTGTGACGTTTGTATAAATTATATTATTTTATTAGCTTATTACTTTTTAGAAAATATTATGTATCTAGTATGAAATAAACAGCTCTTAAAAAAATAAATATTTTATACCTATTATTTATATAAATAAATGACTTGGAACAGATACAGAAAATCTGGAATAAAAATAATTTATTATTATAAAACGATATTTATATAAAAAAAAAAACTAGTAACATTTTAATTGCAATCTATCAAATTAATTGGGAAAAAATATAATAGGTACCATATTGAATAAATATATTATTATATTAGTATCTTCTCTTTAAATATTTACTTAATTTATAAAATAATAGTTTTATACTCATAAATAAAACATTTAGACTTTTATAATTAATTTTATTTCTAAATATATTTATTAATTTGTATTAACATAAATTACATATTCCAAAAAATGTTTAGCTTCAGAATATGAAATTAAAAATGATTATTGTGAATAAATTTAATAACTTATTAATGGGTTTTGCTTTTTTGTATGTCAATAATCAATTAATGTGTACCAATAATAATTGTAATTTATCATATTATGCCAATTGTATATGAACGTAATACATTTTAGGCATCTTATCACAATATCCCATGTAAAAATTATAAGTATATATAATTTATAAAATATATGATGTCTGTCAGTGTATCTAGTGGTTTACGCGTTTACGACTTAACTGTTAGGTTAATTTGTATTGATTTGGTCAAATTGTTGTGATTTTTATTTCGTAGTAAAATTAAAACTTAACTGCCATTATGCCAAAATGCAAGAAAAATCCAATACTATATAGATATATTTCGAAAAAAACAAAAGCGACCGATTCAAGAAAAGGTTGATGACCCACCAGTTTTATCTCCACCCACAACATTAATCGAAGGTCAAAGTATTCATAAAATATTAAAAACTTATTCTTACCAAAAAAATTGAGAAAAATTGTTTACAATTGGTTAAATTTTAATACTGAAAAAGGCAGGGTTTTTTTGTAAAATACCATGTAAAAATTTTCTTAGTAATAATCAAAGTGTTTTACAGAAATTGGCAATTGCAAGGTATTTTTATATATTTTACTCTATTTACAAATTTTCGAAAAGCTAATGGTAAAACTAGTTGATTTTTAAACACACTTGTTCAGAAAATCATTCAAAGTCTGTAGTTTTGAACGAATTTTTTAAAAAAGATAAATAAGAAATCAAATGGGACAAGAAACATTACAATCTTGCATGAAAATTAATACAGGACCATCAGAATTCAATGAATATACTATATAATATGAAGTAGGTAATCGATTTTTCGCATATCAAAAGCAACGTTGGATTCGTTTAATTAAATATATAAAAATAAATATAAATATAATTTATAAAATAAATATGTATGACTTCTGCTCAAAGAGGAGTATTAGTATAATATTATTAAATGTCTATTATATTTATTTTTTAGAATTACATCAAGAATTTTTAAAAACTTATGTATTTGTAGGCATTAATCTAATACCAATAAATTGAGATTTAATCAATATTTTTACTTCCCTTCATTATTTACTCCAATGACATACCCCAGAAAATGTACTGTAGCGTGGCTGGGGAACCTAGTTACTATATTATAGTTATCCAGGGAAGGTTTTCTGGTCCTTATGGATAAATTTTCCGTAGCTAGGGGGTTAGAACACTGTATGTGGGATCTTATCAATAAATAAAACACGTTTGGTTTATAAATCTCTGTTCAAAATCTATTTTTGGTTTGTACTTAACAAATGTAAATGGTGGTAAACAATCCCGGTGTTGGTGAGTTTATGTTTGTTGGTGAGTTCGTGTTTATTGCTGGTCAGTCTCAAACTGCCCTTTCGATAAATGGTGCGTATTGGCCACAGGCCTCACAATCATTAACAATGTTTATCTCAGCATAAATATCCCACTATTGCCTACTACGGAATTGACACATACACAGGTCTCATGTAACAATAATATATATTATTGTTACAGTACAATACCCCCTCCCCTGGAATAGGTCTGAAATAAACACTGAGCTTGGAACTTCAAAGGTCCGGATCTCTCTTGATTTATTTTTTAACTACATAGCCTTGACAAAATCATGTATATAATTATATTAAACCAAATTTAGTATAACACATTGCACATATATTAATTTAAATGATTATTATAAGATTAAATATAAATAAATTATAAGCTTTCAATGTGTCCTTTTTAAAAATTAAAAAAATAATAACAATTTTTTGGCATTAAAGATTTTGTTATCAGGTTAGAGTATTCGACTGCTTTGAAGTAACAATGAGACACTACAGAAAAGCTTTTTCAGACAAACCAGTAACTATTGCTGAAGCTGTCTTACCATGAGAAAATATAAAATTATATATAGGTAATAAAGTACGATATTATTTTAATATCTATTTTATTCACATAATGCACATTAGAAATATTTTTTAAAATGTTAATAGTTTTTGAAATAATGACTGTATTATTATGCAGTAAGTATTAAAAAATCAAATCAAATATGCTTTGAAGTGGTATAAAAAAAAATAGTACCTACTTCCATTACTATATAATATGTAATTTAAAAATGTATCGTATATCATATATGTAACAGTATTTGTGATCAATAATAAGTATATGTGAGTGAAAATACATGCCCATTGAGTTATAGGTATCATAACCACCACTAATTATTTACCTTTTGTTGTATACCCATCTTTCAGTGATGTATCTGGTAAAACATACTGTATTATGTATTCACTACATAAAATAACATATAATAATGTAATACACAATAAACCATCATTAAATAACAGCCTAAATCACTTTACATTTATTTATTTCCATCATTATGAAGTCCTATCTGTTCTAAGCGGAAATATGTATCCTTCATATAAATAAATAATAATTAATATTGAATCTAAAATGATATATTTGTATTAAAAATACTTTAAAAATTGTGTTGAAGTATTAACATTGCATAATTAATGTGTATTATTTAATATGTGTCTATAATGCAGAACATTACATTTTATATTCTAAAAAGAAAATTATAATAAAAGATTAAAATCTGTACTAGTTAAAATGTTAACGTTTATTAATAAACTTAATTAATACAAAAATTAATAAATTAAAATTAGGCGAATCTTTTATTTTTTTCACTTAAAATTTAATTTGAGTAGTTTGAGTGTTACATTAGGCAATATAATTTACAATACACCCACCCGAAAGTAGTGATATGTAAAATAAGAAGCAAATTAAAATATTATAGTAAAATTAAACATCATTGACAATTACTGAGCCACCATGATCAGCTTTTTTATCAACATTTTGATTTTCAACCTCTTCTGACATCGGGGTAACTCCACCTCTAACTTGTATATTATGTTTATTTTTGAAATCATTGATTTCAATTCCTTTTTTAGTTAATTGTTCATTCAACGTTTTCACAATTTTACCCATCTAAAACAAATTAAATCAATGTTATTATACATATTAATAATTATAATGAGATTTAGTAAATAATTAATTGATTACTATCCATTTCCGTTTATTACTTTTTATTTAAATTTAATGATAATTAATAAGAAATTTATAAAAATGTAATAAAAATATGTATAATAGTTTAAAAATAATTATCACCTTCTACTAAATTTATAATATAATTATAACATAAATCAGTTTAAATTAAAAATAATAGCATATAATTGAGTTAAAAAGCAAGAGTTACTAAATAACAAAATTTAAACTTTTTACACTAAGAGATTTATATTTTGGGTTTATGATTCATCAAATAAACTCATATTCAAAAATAAAAATTTCTTAAGATACAGGGAAATTACTCCTCTAAAAAAAATGTTATTTATTAGTTACTATTGTAGGTCTATGTTCATACAGATTAATTTTTTTTAATTTATAATAAAAAATATTAATAACAACTGAAAATAAATAACTTTATGAATATTTATAAAACTAACTTCTCCCCTATTTTTAATTAGTGTAGGTAAAACATCACAAATCTTCCTTTCAACTAATACTCCGCCTATCAATCTGAAACATTTTCTTTCATCGTCCAACTTGTTTAACGTGTCGATAACAATACTAAAACCAAATTAAGAGATATTAACATTTATAACAACGCATATTAGAAAAAAAAGTATAATAAATGGACAAACCTATGCTCATTGAGATCAAGCTCGATTTCTGATAATTTTGTAGCGAGTTGTCTTTGCTCCGTTCGTAAAGCATTAAAAGTATTATGAATCAATTCCTCTTCTGTAGGTTTTTTAACTTTAACAAGTTTTTCCATTTTAAAAAGTTAATGTATAACACTATTAATTTTCTTGTTATAACATAAACATAAAAGAATGGTTCAAAGTTTCTTCAACTATACTCAAATAGTCAATTATAATAAAAAAAAGTAAAAACTACAGATACAGAACAGAGTAGGTACAACATACTACACTTAACCAAAACTTTATCAACTATTTATAGGTTATACAGCTACCATATTTTTACCGTATAATACCAATTGATATTATAAGCACATCATTACCGATTGATAACAACAAAATATAATATCGTTTATAAATTATAATAGATGATGATGATATTGATAACAATTCCATTTCGATTTTAAATATATTTTAATTTTAAAACGTGCTATAAATCATGTCTGATAGCCAAAATATTCAAATATTTAACAGAAATTCCGTAAGTCAATTGAATATTTTCAAACGTAAATTCTATATTATATAATGGTTGTAATTTATATTTATGTAACTAATAGGTCGACGATGTTGATGATTCAGATCTCATCAATAGTTATGAAAAACAATATGAAAAAGTGAAAAAGAAGGCTAAGGCGAAACTACCCCCCATTGATTCAATGTCTGAGCTGAGTTTAAATGACAAAGTAATTAATTTTATTTGAATATATTATTAAAATATGTATTATACCCTTTTCCAAGTCTGTTAATTCATGAAATTTGTAGGTGACTAGTTACTTAATATTTTATATAATAACACATTATATATATTGTCTCCTTATCGCAGACCTATAAGATATTTTATGTTCAGTATAAACCATCTTACTCTGTTATTTTTAATATTCGAGAGAATTTACTTCCTCAAGTTATGAACAAATTATCAAATTTAAAATTAAAACCTCAATCATGTTTTTTTTGTGTTTAATTTAAAAACCTGTTTTGGACATTAGAAATTAAAAATTAAAATACCAAAATATATACTTGAGGATCTTTATTATATTTTTATCTTTAAATTTGATAATAAATTAATTCTCTTTACTCTTTATCATTAAAAATAACAAGTTAAATAGTTTATTCTATTATTCTACATGTAAAATTTACTACTTTATCCATTACCAAAATAAAGATAGCCTATGAGGGATAATATTCTCTTTTACCATCATACATAATATATATTTATATAAAAGTACTAAAAATTTTCAAACTCTAAAATTCAAATACATGTATTTTATTGACAGTTATAATAACTTACTAAACTTGTGTTCTTTTATTATAAAAATATATTAATCTAAATAAAATTTTATATATTTCATAGTTTGCTGAAGATCAAATTTAAATCAATTTTATTCCAATAAGTACATTTTTCAATTTTTTTTTTTTTAGTTAAGTTGTTTTAAAACTATTTATTTTTTCTTTTTGATGATATAATATATATAAATATATATATATATACAACAATTTTTGAAAAAATATACAGCTTAAGTATTTAACTTGATTATATAAACAAACACAATGTTAAATTATATTTTATCATTTAATAACTTAATGTTTTGTTGCTTAATTTAGGAAAGCAGTGAGTGTAATGTAAAGAACAAACCAAAAAAAAAAGTAAGTCAAATATTATAAAATAAGTTTTTTACAATATAAATATATATTCAAATGGTTTAACAGACATAATATATAATATAGTAAACAACAATATTAAATACAAAAATATTCATAGTTAATAAAATTAAATTAAAATTAATATAATAAAGTAAATTTAAGATTCAATTAGATAGTGGTATTTTTTATTGTTTAAATGTTGGTAATTGTTTAATTATATTATGAAAATAAGAACTATGATTGTTAATAATAATTTTTGCGTTCAGTATTTTGAGTTTGTGACCGATAGTGCATTTAAGTTATGAAGGTCTTGTCAACCCATTTTGAATAAGTATATACTGCACTCCACAATGTTATAAGACACTATCAACTATCAGCTTTACAGTCACACTTTTCCAAATTATTATTTCCATTTCTTAAAGCATACGGCATCTACTTTGATTTGTGCAAAATTTATTCTCAATATACTATTCTATAGGTAATTGTCTAGAACAGATAAATCTAGGTAATTGGACAAGATTTTTCTTTATTATGTTTTAGTTATCCTATATTGATTTTCAATTTTCTTATTAAGTTTTTCCCTCTTGGTAAATCATCAAATCTAATCCAAATAAGAGTTTGGGGTTTCAAATCAGTTTTTTTTTACTTTGTGTATGCACTATATGGTATATATGTATGCACTGAATTATACAGTTCTTCAGCTTAATAGTTAATAGATTAATGCAAGTACTAGTTTCCTTAATGCTCTTGCATCAGCTTTCTAACTGATTATTGCTAGAGTTGTTAATAAGTTATTTCTTGTTTTAAGTTTTTGAGTTAATCTTTTTTAGTAAGTTTTATAACTTAGGGTCCAATCTACGGTGTTATGAACACTATCGATTAAACATAATATCCATTATATTTTTAGGTTGTCTATTATTTAAGTAAAATATGTATTATGAATGAGGAATGAACTATTAGGCTTTCTATTAACCTAATTTATTCATATTTTCCTTAATTATAATAACTGTTCAACAAAGGTACAAGCCCATAAGGCAAAATTAATTAGTTTAAGATTGATTGATCATTATGTTATTGAATGTTATTTCAACCTTTCTAAGCTAATGTTAACAAGAATTATCAAGCTGGATCAACAAATGGATACAAGGTATAATATATTTAATTTATAAATATAAAATTAATTATTAGTATTTACTAATAAGTGACTTAAATGTTTTTATTTCTTTTAAGGAAGCAGAAGTTCTTTTTCCACCACCTCCACCACCACCAGACAGTATAAAAAATTTACCTAAAACTGAAAGGGAGGCTCTAACATCAATGCTTATGTCATATTATATGAGTGGATTTCATACTGGTTTGTTAATTTATTATTATTTCTTTGTTTTTCACTTTTTTATAGTTAATAATAGAAATGATAAATTATTATTTATAAATTATAATATTATTTTACAAAAACAAGGTAAATTTTTAAGTAATTCATTTAAATAAACAGTATACACTGTACACTTATTACTGAAAAATTTTAATTTTTTTATTTACTGCTACTATGTTTAAGTTTTTATTTTCATATTTCAAAGCAATATAATTTTTTCATTTTTGTAGTACTTTTATCACAAAAATTAAATTTTGGATGGATACTGTATTAGTTATAACTTTATAAGTATTAAAAGTTTTTATGTATACCCCTCCTCCTCACAAAATATTGATCTACCATTTTTCTCATATTAATTTTAACATGTTGACTGCCATTCGACCGTTGGCAACCACAAAAATATTAATCATAGGTATGCCAAGGTTAGGTTTCAGTATCATTATAAATTTATATTTATACTATAGAATTTGAAAAAAAATTAAAAATACAAAAAAAAATGTTAAAATTATGTTTATTACATCAAAAAATTGAAATTATTCCCGCTATGCCACAGCACATTTTCTAGATCGTTATTGTAGCGACATGGAAAAGTTAATTTTACAAACCTAAATTAATTTATGGCAGCCTACGGCCGTATGGCCTCTTACAAATAATATAATAATATGATGTGGCAGCCGGCGGTCTAAAAATTATCAATATCTAATTATTTTTATATGGCAATCTACGTGTTATAATATTTAAGGTTTATAAATTATAACTAATTAGGTAACTACTTATTCAAATTACTTAAAAAAATATTTTACTTTGTAATATAAATACTAAAAATTAGGCTAATGGATATCGCTTGGTTGTGTAGTAGTAAGTTTTGGATATGCCTTGTCATCAAATACTGTATAGATGTATTAAGTTTGAATTTATTAATAAATGATAGTACAGTAAAATATCTAAATACTTAAAATTCTTGAACATTGACTTTTTTTTGCTATTTAGAGAGGAGAAGTTAAATAAATTAATAATCAATTTAAAAATATATTGAAAAAATTATACACCATGCACATATGTATATTTATATTATTTTTATGTATAAATATACTTATATGTATTATTATTTAAAAGAAAATCAATTACCAAATAAGATAGCCATTTCGTACAACGGATACAATAAATGATAATAGTAAATAGCATAATAATCTGTAAAATACATATTACAATAAAAGTTACTAAGATAATAATTATACTAAAAATTATCAAGATCTAGCTATAAAAGTGTCAGTTTTTTTTAGCGTCTCTTGTTTAAAAAATTTTCAATAAATAAGTAATGAACATTTTTCTGTTCCGTCAAAAAAATCTCTGCTATTTAGAGGTGTCTATTAAGAAAAGTTTCACTGTATATGAAAAACAATTCTTGGCAGAATCATTTTATCAGCTTAAATCACTTATGCTAGATTGCATGATAAATTGTTAAATTTAATGAATCAATTACAGGCTATTAAATCATGTTTCAACATGTTTCGATTAAACATTAAATTTATTATGTTATTAATTATAATATTAATAAATATTTATATTATCATTGTTCAACTTTTTAGTCAATACCAACTTATCATAAAACAATGTGAATGTTCATGGTAAAAAAAAGCAATAACTTAAAATTAACCTAAATATTTTATAAATGTCATTGTGTATTTATGAAATAAGTATTGATATAAAATATAAAATAATAGTTGTAATAATTTCAACCTCCTATTAATAATATTTTTTTAATCATAACAAAATAATTAAATTTGTTATTCTTTGTTAAAATATCACCCAGAATTGATATTTCAAATGCCTATAAAAAGAATTGCATTTTTATGTATTTTAGATTTTTATTTAATTATAAAAACAACATAATATGTGAAATATTGATTTTAGTTTTTACACATTTTAATCGAGCTTGACCAAAAAATTATTTACTTTTGATAAGAAAAAAAAAACCATTGAAAATCAATACATCCATCAGAATCAAAAATTTAAGTTATTCTAAAACATTAAAACTTAGTATTATAATGATAAAAACATGTTTTCAACAGAAAAATCAAAACTTCTTGAAATAATGAGTGTAGACATTCAATGAACTAACATGTAGGTATGTACGAGATATATTTTACTTTAAAAATATGTAAAGGTAATCTAAAAATAAATTTATTCTATTCTACATTTTATTTTTATTTTGTTAAACAATTTTCTAAGTATACTTAAACTTAAAAAAAAACATTTCTAGAAACCATTTTTCAATTTGTTTCGCATGTACTATAAAGCATTTTAATTGTATTCATGAGTATTGATTTTCTAATTAAAATTGCTAGGTAAATAAAATTAAAAATACTTAATATTTATATTATATTCAAATATTTATCATATATTTAACTTAAATATTGACCTCTTATAATATTTTTTATAGTAATAAAATTATTATTTATTTATGTTAATTATTGAAATATATTTCAGGATATTATCTTGGAATGAAACAAAATAATTCTGAAAAATGATGTTATACGGATTAATCATTTATAAATTCCTAATAACTTAATGGGTATGTAAAACTTTAAATAATGTTTTGCTTGCATAAAATGTTACATATTATTTTATACCTATTATATCAATGTATAGTACCTATTGTACAATTTAAAATAATGCAAGTAAATAATTTTGTCTTATTATATTTAATCTATTCGATTTATATTTCTTAAACTGTATTTATGAATTAAACTTTTATGATTTAGATATTACTATTATTTTATTATGGTTAAATTATCCGGCATCCTGTTACCCTATGTTATTGACCAGAACCAACTTTTACATCATGTGCTGCTTTCCTGAATCTACCTATAAAACTAGACTAAATTAACATTTTGAATAAGCTAGGTATAGAAAGTACAAAAAGAAAATAAATTTTAGTTGAGTAAACCTTTATAAAGTTAGTGACTATATAAGTAACAATTGGATACCAACTGGAATGGCGTTATTAACCACCAGTTCACTCAGCCAACTGATTCTTCTAACACCAGAACCAGACACGAGGAGGAGGAGAAGAAGCATAGTATAAAATATAGAGTATTACAAAAATGTACCTACTCAACACCTGTGAGAAGTGGAATGGGGGGGGGGGAATTCAGATCGGGAAATTTAAATTTATCCAGACCATTCACTATTTACTAATTAAATTACTAAGACATTATTTTTTCTTATTTTCAACATTCTTAAATTACAATTTACTACCAAACTAGTACATTTGAAAAAGTTTTGATTTGATACTCAAAATATTTAGAACAATATCACCAATAATAAAGAATTTAGGTTTATCAGTACATTCCTTGAAAATGTGATAAATTAAAACCCCAAATCCATCAATATTTGTAAAATCGTCTTAAAATGTTTGAGAATTAAATCAATCTCGCCTAAAAATGAAATAACTACTCAAAAAAACTTAATATCTTGATTTCAGAATAAAAAATTTGTCAAACAAATATTTTCCATTAAATGTTTTTTTGGAAAATTAATTTTCTAAAGAACAGAATTTACCACCAAATTAATATCTTTTGATAAAAATATTTAACGAGCTGACAATCCTGCTACTCCAACATTCTTACAATTATACAGAATATCATCTGTATATTCATTAGTAAAGACTCCCCAAACACTGGAAACTATTCTATATCATCTGGTAAACTGTTTTAAATTTATTAGTTTAAACTTGAGTATATCAAAATTAAAAAATATGGTATGGTTGTTTAAAATTGTATTATCAAATTATTTAATTATCTGATTTGAAAGAAATAGAAAACAGTTAATTATCCAGACAATTTGCTAGGAAAAATGAAGAAAATTAGTTTTGAAAGAAAAAATTGATAATATTCTAGAAGATATTTTGATAATAGGTATTACTCTAAATTTTAATATTAAATCTAACAACATGAAATACATTTTGCTCAATGCGAATTTGCTATATTATGTTGTATGTAGGTATGTAAAATAGAAACAACACTTATAACACATATGGGTGTAGCGTCCAAGGTTAAAAGCCATTTTTTTTGTTTAAAAGACATAACACTAAAAACAAGTTTGCTTAAATTAAAAGGATGTCTTTATCTAAGAAATATGGCGAGAGTCTCATACTTAAACACCATTTATTTAATGAGATATAGGAGTTTGAAAATATGCATGTGACGTCATAGAGCCAAAGTCGGAATAGCGGTGTATGTTTTACGTGCAAGTGTCTTGAAATCGTTGTGTTGATTAACACAACGATTTCAATTGTTAAATAAAATATTTTAAAATATTTTTTATGCAACCCTAAGTGTTTTTTTTTTTGTATTTATGACACTGGTGTGATTATAATTTTAATATACTTTCTAGTTTTTTATATAGTAGATAAAATTATTATAGTCAATTATTTGATTATTATACGAGTATTATAGTGAATATACGACACGAATCTCGAACTCAATAATTTTACTAAATTATAATTTAGAATATGTTTGCAACAAGATATATTCAATTTTAAATCACACCATTGTCTTGTGTACATAAATATATTAAGGATTATGAAAAAAAAAATTTTGAAATACTGTTTTAAGTTATTATAATCATTGTGTAAATCAAACTACTTTTATACATAAAACATAGGCGTCGGCTCTATTCATTATCTCATTAAATAATCATTTTTTTAACTTCAGATTTTTACCAAAACTTTTTTATCATGTTGAATGTTAACTACAATATTACACCAATAAAATAAAATTGAAAAAAAAATTTAGTGTTGTGATGTCCTTTAATGTTTTATCAGTTTTTTTTTTTTAATTAACATAAGACATTATCTATAAGAAAAGAACAAATAATTTGATGTTAACAACCTCAAATAACAATATGAATTATAATTATAGCTTATTATATTTTATTTCTTTTATATTAATCATACCTACATTGCTATAATAAATATATGGGATTGTATTGAAAAAAATTTTTTTATTATTTTCTAATTTACTTGTTTTAATTCATATACATTTTCTCTCCTACTGACTATCTACTTACTTATATTATTTTTAACCTATATAATATAATATAAGGTTTATAATGATTTGAAATACTACTATATAGTATATAGTGCAGACAAAGAATTGAAAGAGTTGACGTAATTTTTTATCCTTTTCAAATTTGTTTCATGATAATATTATAACTATTATTTATAATTCGAAGTACAGACTAATATATACAGCAAATACTATAGTACCTAAGTTTGTTTACCTACTTGTTTAGCTATTGTTATTTTGTTAGCATATAAATACCTAAGAATTATAGTAAACATTATATACTTTTTACAATTCAGAGTTCTGGTTGTATGGGTCGACTTGTATTTAACATTTTACACTATAAATAGAAGAACTTAACCCACGCTAATTTGTAGTTATTTATACTTGTAACAATGTATTTAAGAGAGAATCCATTGATTTTATACAGTTGTGAAATCAGTTTATTTATAATTTATTTATAAATTATTTTAAATTGTAGATCGTACATAGAACAGATTACAGTTCATAATTTTAAATTATATCAGTTATCAAAATTTATCATAAGATAAGATACTGATAAAAATCCTCGAATCCACGGATGGATCTTTTAGTGATAAGCACATTTTGTTCAAATGAGATAAAAATTTATGATAAAACAACATTATATGTTAATATAAAACGCTGTAAACGCTGTGTATAATATTAATAATAATTTATAATATTATTTGTGGATAAAAAGTTCTATAACCTCAAGTAGACAGTTTACTTTTAACTTCTACTTTAAATTAATTTACCTCCATTCGAAAAACGGACTAAACAAAATTATTTTCCAAGTGTGATAATTCGTGGTTTTTAAGAAGTTTAAACCATACACATAAAATAAAGATAACAATTTGAAGTTTTTAAAAAAGTGTTAACAACATTTATTTTGTGTTTTTTAAAATTTCTAATAATCATGTCATTTTATTCCAGAAGAATTTTTCAACGAGTAAAATATCTATTTTATATTATTTACTTTTTTTTTTTCATCTTATTTTGTTATTTTCCATATAGTTATATACATTTTGAATAATACTATCTGATTTCCAATTAATTAAATATACCTAATTGTAATTATTTTCTTTATAGTTCCAAATTAATCAAATTTCAAAATTCAAATTTAGTAATGTGTCAGGAGGACCAAATAAACACGTTGAATTTCCCAAACGTAATAAAACAATATTTGGAAAAGATAGTCCAATTACATGGAAAACTGTAGGAATTACTGGTGTTTTAGGAGTGGGTATGGTCTCATACTTGTTTTATCTTAAAGAAGAACAAGAAGAAAGTAAGTGTTAATAATTTTTAATTAGCATACCTAATTAAGTAATTTCTGTTTTGGTTATAATTATGTATTATTTAATTATTATTTGATTTATAAAAGTTGGGAAACATTTGCTTATTTCAAAAACATTTTAAAACCTTGTATAAATATAAATGTAAAGTTAATATAACATTAATTAAAATATTCTTGTTTGTAGTTAGTTATATATTTTTTTTTTCTTGTAGTCTTTCTAATATTAATATAAGGTAATTTCATGCCTTTATTAATTATTATTTAATTTTTTACTATTTAGCTATTTGTATTTTTACTAAATAAAATAAAAATATATAAAATTATATTATTTATTTGTGAATTATTTAATGATAAAATTAACGTTTTATCTTGATTTAATATTATATTAGCTATTTATAATTCAGTAAAAAGCTTAAAAAAATGTTAATATTTTCAGAACAAAGACGAGAAAGAAAACGTCAATTGGGAAAAGCACAAATTGGAGGTCCATTTGAGTTACTTGATGGATCTAACAATATTGTAAAAAGTGAACAATTTTTGGGGAAATGGATGCTCATCTATTTTGGTTTCAGTCATTGTCCAGATATATGTCCTGATGAATTAGAAAAAATGGCATTAGTTGTAGATAATCTTGGTAAGTATATAATAAAATTAAACATTATTTTAATGATAACTTTGTCATATCAGCTTTTGCAATTTTTTAGAAAAAGAAGAAATGAATACAGGTATTCAAGGTATTTTTATCACTGTAGATCCAGATAGAGATACTCCTCAAATAGTAGATAAATATATTAAGGAATTTTCTCCAAAATTCATTGGTTTAAGTGGTACACCAGATCAAATTCAGCAAGTTTGTAAAAGATATAGAGTTTATTATAGCCCTGGAAAAAAAGACGTTGATAATGATTATATTGTGAGTTTGTGACTACATATTTAATTATTATACTTTTAGAATTATAGCTATATATTTATTTTTTTTATTCATAATTTTAGGTGGATCATACAATCATTATGTATTTGGTTAATCCAGAGGGTGAATTTATAGATTATTTTGGACAAAATAAAACTGCCACTGAAATAGTAGAACATATTTTACTACACATGTTTAAATTCAAACAAGAAAAAGGTTCATTATTGAGCAGCACTTTAGAAAAAATAAATTCATTAAATGGGAAAAAATTTGCTACGTCTTAAACTAATATTTAAATGTAATCAAACTTCTTTATATTTAGACTAAGTTCAGTTGCTGTTAATTGTTACAATAATTTTAAATTAATATATGAATTTTAATAAAAGCTTTAACTTTAATATTTTGTTTTTTCAGTACTACAGATCTACAAGCACTTGATTTTCATATATCCCATAAAGTATACGGTTTTATTTATGAGTTATGGTCAAAGAGAGTGAGAGAGTAGACAATTTTGAGTCTTATAGGCTATAACCCATAAGTAGACGTTGACCGAAAGACCATAAACGGCATAAACTATAGAGTATAGACTAAATTATTACTTATTAGTTATTAGCTAAGCTAATATATTTTGAACGGAAAAAATCTTCGTTTTTCCTCCATGACTGTCTGGAACAAAAACTAAATGTTTACATCTTATTAAGCCACGCCCCAAAGGTCATTGATTATTTTTCCATTTTAATTTTAATAATTTATTTTTACAAAAAGTTAAAAATGATGTATGGTGTATGCTATTTTTTTGTGTTATTGAAACACTAATAGAATTAACATTTAAATTTTGATATACAAGTTGACGATAATAACTGTAATCTATATATTAATTTCATTTTTTATATAATTTAAAAAAAAATAATAGTGTTGGTCTAGGTACAGTTAATGTGTGTTCGTACATTCCTATAATTAATTGAAATTTTGATTTAATTATTCTTAAAATAATCCACAGGTAAAGTATTGACAGTTATTACAATATTTCATTATTATTATCTACAATGATTTGTATTAATAGTCATTAATGACGTTTCGCGCTAAGCCGCATCAATTGCCAGTACCTCGTCTTAAGGTTTAGTGGACATTTTGGTGATACCTACAATTGCCCAACGCCGGTCGTTCAATATATTTTTACAAATATATTTTAGATTTTACGAACTGCTAACATCGCATACACATTACCTGACCATTAAATTTTCTATTGGCTATGCGCGTAATTTGCGCCGATAAATTAAGTATTCACGCAGCGAGTATATATTATACCTTTTAACTATGTTAATAATTATTAATTTGCAATGATTTACTGAAGTTGGGTAGGTAATTGATATTAATGGTACTTGAAAAAATATGCAATGTCTAGACAAATAGTTGTTTTTTTTGCTTTCTTTTGTTGATGACATTCAAAAAAAGTTTAATAAATTTGATTATTTATTTAATATTTTACTATTTCTTGTATCATAATATGAAATATTTCAATTTAAATTTCTTCTGATATATTTATTATTTTTGTTTCCATATTTGTCTAATGATATTAATTAGACTAATTTTGTTATAATTGTCAAGACTATGAAAAGACTATTTTTCTTTAAATAATGAAATTCAATTAAATAGGTATATTTTTATATATTGTATAAAATCAAATTTTAGATTTTGAAATGCTAAGTGCATATAAAATTGTATAATAGTCTGAAATCGCAGGGATGAAGGGGAAAAAGGATCAGGAATCAGAATCAAATGACAATGTTTGTCGAGATTTCATGCGCAATGTGTGCAATAGAGGCAAATCTTGCAAATTTTTTCATCCTCCTGTTGAAGAGGATAAACGCAAATATGTATTTTGCCATGACTTTCAAAATGGCAAGTGTAGTAGACACGATTGCCGGTTCATTCATTGTTCTCGTGAGGATGAGGAGTATTATAATCGGACCGGACGCATGGCACCAGAAGTGTTGAGAACAATTGAAATGACTGGTGCGCCTCCTTCTGATGATATACCTATTTGTAAAGATTATTTAAAAGGCAATTGCCATCGTAGCCAAGCTCATTGTAAATTTCGTCATGTAGATCAACCACTTGATGTACCTGTTAGAGGTCCTAATGGTCCTTTCAATTCACCCCAGCCAGCGATGCCACCTAACTTCGGTAATGAGTTGTTCCGCAGACGCTTTGATTTTGATGAAGAGCCCGATCCCAAGCGTAGGCGCTATGAATTTGACAACAGAATGCCGCTAGGGCGCCCATTCCCCAATCGCGACATGGACTTTTCCGCGCCACCTGGGCCTGTGCATCAACAGCCATATTGGCTGTTGCAAGATGAGGTGGAAATGTTGCGCAAGCGTGTGGCTGAGTTGAAAAAGCGCAATGAGGAATTGCAAGCGACTAATGAATTCTTATTGGAGCAAAACGCACAGCTGCGCATTAATGAACAAGCGCCCCTACGCAGCACCCAGCAAATGGTGAGCGCTATACGCACTGTGACCACAGTCCCAGTCAGCTTGGCGGCGGTGGCTGCGGCCGGCACACCCGTGTCCATAGCTACCGTCTCCATGGCTCCAATTCAGATACCACCTGTTGTATCTGGGTCTGGCCCGCCGCCCCTGCCGCAGCCAACTAACTCGCAGCCTTTGGTATCTTATCCTATTGGCAGATCGACATCAGCCCAACACTATATCCAACCGTAGGTATGTTCCTACCATTAATTTTTTTTTATTCTCAAAAATCTCGATTTGCTTATATTATGTTTACATGACATTAGCATGTTTAAGCTTCCCTTATTTTATGTTTAATATTAGTTTGTATTATGTCTTCTAGTCTGAACAATTGAATAATTTACCCTTTTGGTGCAAAACTCCAGGGATTTATGTGCGCCATTTATTTAGGATCTATTTCATCTTGGCAGGGGCGTGGGCGTGGCAGTCAATAACTGCCTAGATGAAATGGACTGACTTGTGTTCAATACTATTTTTATCATTTCAATTAAAATTTTTGTATTTGGATTGTTTCAGTTTATGAACAGAGAAAATGGAAATGCTAACAAGAATTTGACATTAACAAAACAAAGAATGTACAATCTATGTTTTAATAATAGAATGTAAGAAATATTTTTTTTTTACAATTTGAGTACCACAATATTTTTGATGTTGAAAAGATAAATTTCTTTTATTTGTGAAATGTATAAATTTAATAAAAAAATTATTTATTTCATACTAGTTTAGTGTTTCATATTCATAAGCTATTTGAATTTTTATCATGAACTTCAACATTTAATTTTTGATTAATAACACTATTTGTATTGTTATTAATCTGTACAAATTAGACGTTTATAAAATGTTGATTGAGTAATACCATTGATTTTCTTATCATAATATATTGTTTATTTATGTTATGGTGAAGATCCATGAAAATAAATTATTGAGTACAAGACATTGATGTAATGTAAATAAAATATTTAGTAGAAAACAAAAATTTTATCATACTGACTTGTATATTTTATTTTTCACCTTCATTGCCTCTTAATTTATACTTATTTTGCTTAAGAAGTTTATTAATTATGTAAGTATTATAAATGTTTCTACACATTAGTAATATAATATTAAATTAATTTATACAACTTTGAACAGATATATTCTAAATCTATTACCTAATTAATTGTATATGTCACTGGACATTCTTTCCAATATTAATATTAAATATTATAATTGGCATAACAATTTTATGAGTTGTGTAAAATTTAAATTTTTATATATTTTTCTTTTTTTCACCTGCTATTTTTAAATGTAAATCATTAATTTTGTTGATATTTCATTATTCTCATATTGAAAAAAATATAATTTAAATTTGATTTATTTGTATTTTTTACTATTTATATTTAAATCCATTAAGTAAGTTATAAATGTAACTAGTCTTTTAATTTATGTTATAGTTAAATTTTATAGATTATAATATATAATATACCATTAGAATGTCTTCAGTGCATTAAAAAATAAATATGTATGTATGTATATATAGGTACATTTTAAAATGGAAATAAACATGGATGTAATTAATGTTAAGCTTTATTATTTGTATACCGCGTGTTTACGAAAACAGAGTCTACTTTATAACTCGGTACACTAAATAATTTTCAGTTCTGTTTGAGGGACATCAAATTAGACCTAACTTTTTGTAGTTGGAGGGCCAATTTACACTTTCATAAAAACACCAGTGGGCTGCCATAAAAAAAAAAAAATATTTATATTTTATTTTAATATAAAAACATTATATAGCTAATGCAAAAATTATCATATAACAGATTAATATTAACATTTAATTGTGATTGTCATTTTTTTCCAGAAGCCAACTTTCCGATATCAATTGAACACTGTGGTGGTTAATCTGATGTACAATAATTCTAAAGACGAATTTTCAATACGGATTCTTGATTTAGGCTATTAAATTCGTTGTAGAAAATACCAATTCAAAAATATACGTACCTACTTCCAAATAATGCCAAAATTTCAAACAATTAGTCGAAAAATTTATTTTTGATGTTTCTGTAAATAATTGTAATGAAAATTTTATTATTTTTTTCAATGAAAAAAAATAAATATTAATTTAAAACTTCGTTGTCTGATAGTAAAAATCATGTTTATAAGTAATTTTATTATTTCATCAATAGTGTAATAATAAATTAAAATACTATTAATACAATACAGTGAACTCGCGATATAACGAATTTCAAGGGACCGAGCAGAAAATTTGTTACTTCGAAATTTATTAAATCCAAAGCATTTAATATCAACAAAATTCGTTTTAATATACTTTTTGAATTTAGATTTTACTTGATTATTATAATAACATACATATTAAATATAATCATTTTATTAAATACATATATACTTACATGAGTAATTATTTATTAATTAATATAAACTTTATGTTTACTATGTACATAAATATTTATTTATTCTTTGTCTAGTCACTCGCGCTTACCTAGTTAATAGTGTTGTTCAAGTTCAAGTATAAAATGTTACAAACACTTAAACACACTATTTTCGATATCATGTCTGTAAATATTTCGAGAAGATTGCGAAGACCTGATTTTGTTTCTTTCGAGGATACGGAGAGCTCATCAGAATACCTATTCTTATTCATTATCAACTTAGTTTAAAATTTCATCGTCATTATCAGAACTTTCAGAACCACAATTAGTCAACTCGTCGTCGATAGCAAGTAGCAACTAGCAACAAATGTTTCGTAATAGTCATTATTCACCAGCAGACATTTAATAACGACATGAATTTTATCCTATTGTATGATAATAATCGAAACAAACTTGTAAAATTCATTACATTGCAACAGAGCTTTGGGCGCTTTGTCCAAAAAATCTCCGTTAGATCGAGGGGGACAAAAATACATTTAATTTATCGTTACAACACGAGATTCCAAGGGAACGACAGTTGTATACGTTAGGTATATAGCGAGTTGAGTGTAAATCATAAATTTTAAGTAATTTAAAATTACTTAAGTTATAATAATCATTAAGTTAAAAAGAAAAAAATTACTCAAAAATTATTATTTAAGAATGTTTTATTTCTATCGTACCTTTCATTTTGCAAATTTTGATTTTAAAATACAAGGTGATACAACTGATACATCATAATAATGGCTTCAAAAAGTTCAAAAACATCGATCAATCCGAAAACGGTACTTAAAGTAAGGATTTTAATTTAAGAAAATAAAGTTGTATTGCGCATGCGCTAAGCATTGATATAAGCGTTTAAAGAATTGTTTTTACTGTTTTCGTTGTGTTTGTTGTCCATTTGAACTATTCAAAGATAAAGTTTAGTTGTAAACTTGTGAATATACAATATTTAATATTATAATAATATATTATAAACACCTCAAAATTAAAATTGAATTAATGAAATATAGGTACAATAGGTAATATAAATAATACATTTATTAGATACCTATGGAAAGATAATGGTGAGATTTAACATCCAAAAACCCCCCTGGCGACGTCACTGAGTGTACTGAGTCATAAAGTGGACCCTACTTCACAATGTAATAAACTATATACTATTTATTTCTTCAATTGATTTAGTACAATTTTTATTTTTATTAAAAGATTTGACGATATTAAAATTTAAAAGTGCTCTATATTCTATGTATTTCATAGAAAGTAATAATCTAGTTTTTATGCATGTTACAATGTTAATATTTGAAATATGTACAATGTTACCTGACACATTTATCTATTGAATTGTTGCATTTTCTACAAATCTAAATAGGTAATGTTCTAGCTACAATGAAAGTTCAATTCTCTGACTACTCTAAAACAACTAATTGTAGTGGCGAATACAACTGTTCTTGGTCCATAAGAAATGCTGAGAATTAAATATCTTGGAATCTTTCAGCATCTATAAATATCACAGACACAAGCACTTTAAGGCATCTAGTGAGGTATGGCATAGATCGCAAGGGCATGCACAGTGAATATTTAAATCCAACCCAGTCACAAATAATGGCCAGAACAGATATAATAAAAAAATAAATAAGTTAACTTTCAGGTTTTTTTATTTCTTAAGATTTTGTTTGCAAAAAGAAAACTTTCTTTGGAAATTAAAAAAATTAAAAGATAACCATGTGTATTTCCTTAGTGTTACATGCACACAAGTATAAAACACAGCAAATTTGTATTCAGCAGTCTATTTAATGTTGTTAGCTTTACTTTTAGGGTAATATCTATCAAAATTAAAGATAAAAATTTAGAATATTATATAGATTCTAGGACATCTCATAGATTTATTAATTTAATAATTTGAAAGTGAGTTATGATCATTTTAAAGTTTTAATATTTTTATATAGCTAAAAAACACTAAAATTATTAAGTTGATAAAAGACTATGAGATTACCAAGATAATATTTTTACCTTAAATTTCAATAATAGATATTATTCAAATATTAAAGCTAATAACATGAAATCAATTTTGCTGAATGCAAATTCAATATGTAGTATGTATGTAAAACAGAAACAACATGTATGAGTATATTGTCCTCTAAATAATAACATAATATTGCTACTAAGGTTATTCATCATGGTATACGGGTTTAGAGCTATTTTTTTTTCAATGTTTTATTAGTTTTTTTTTTTTAGTCAGTCAACACTAAGACATTAAAAGGAAAACACTAATAGTTTAATGTTAACAACTCAAAACAATATGATTATTATAACACATTACATTCTATTTTATATTAATCATACATTACTATAATAAATATATGAGATTGTATTAAAAAAAAAAAAAATCTTTACATAAAATTATTATTTATTATTTTCTACCTAATATGAATAAATATCATAGTCTAAATGTATTCTTGATCATACTGACGTATTGTTAACATAACATTATTTAGAAATTTTTTGCTTGCATTAGAAACTTACAAACACTTACAAAAACATTACTTATATAATGAATGTTTTAAAGTATAAATTGGTACATCAGTTAACTATTAAATAAATATACATGTATAATAATCAGTTTCCTACAAATTATTATAATATAATGACATCATAATTTTAAAAGTTACCAACTATTTAGGAAGTAAACAATATACAACAAAAATTGAAAACAGAATTACATTAAGTCAACATTAAATAATTAAATTAAACATTAAAAAAAGAAACAATATTATTTAAAATTGAATAATCAAATTTAATTATTATTTTTCTTTATTCAATGCTTGAATGAAATCTTCTAGTTTTTCTTGAATTTGTTTAACTTTATCTAATGTAAAAAAGCTCATAAAAATACATATTCTTGATTTTAAAATAGCTTAAAAAATACTCACTAAGTTCTTCAACTAGAGTTACTCGACGACCAGTTAACAGTTTGCATTTGATTTCATTATTCTGACTATACTCGTCCAAAACTTCTTTTAATTCTTTATGTAGGCGTCTCACTAGTTAACATAAAAAATTAAATTAATGTGATTAATTTAAGTTTTTTATATTAAGAAAAGTGTAACTTTAAATAAATATACATTCTCTGTTGGTAATTTGTTGTCTTAAGACGTTGGCTGTTACTTTGATCATACGTGTTATTCTCCAAAACATTTCAATATCATAATATTCATTCTAAACATATATATAAACATTTTTTAATATTATAACATTAAATTTTATGTACATGTCACACATCTGAAGTGAAATCATTCTTTTCATAATTTTGGATATAATTGTCAAAGTAAATAAGAAATATTTTTATGCGATGTGGTCATATTGTTTAAATCTAAATCTTAAAATATTTTTGATTATTTAATAGTATATTTTATCTAGAATGAAACTGTACCCCAGTAGTCAACTTATGCACATGGATATAGCTTCACTACACAACAGACATACCAATAATAAATTTGGTAAGGGCAATGGACGAGCATTGTCTGACCGATGCTGACAAAAACTGGTCGCAACTGGGGTAACATTTTATTCTGAATAGAGTATGGCTATTTATAAAAATTAAAAAAATATATTTACTTTATCAATAGAAAAATTAAATCACTAAATGGATACAATATATTTACATGAAGTATTGAATTTAATATCAGTATTAAGATAAGTTTTAGTTCGTTAATTTACTTTGATTTTTAATTGCATTTACAAAATAATATTAAATTTTCAAATGTATACCTGTAAGCCATTGGATTCTTGATAGTGATAAAATTGTTTTTTAATATTTTGTGCATTTTCTAAAGCTATTTTGAAATAATGGCGCCTATATACTAAATACCATGTTTGCCATATATCATCAAGTTCATAAGGTGTTCCATTTTTTTGTTTCAAATTGTTGCTTATTGTTATCTGTTCATCCTTACTTAACAGATTACTATGGTTCTAAACACAATAATGTGGCATAAGTTTGACAATTTAGTTACAAATACATATTAGTATACATATTATAATTTAATTACAGGATTCGAATGCAATAAATTTTCCAATTCATATTTAATATTATTTCTTTTAGTTTGGTCAGCTGTAGAACTTTGCCAGTAGAACCATTTCTCATAGTTGGAAGGGCCAACCATTTCTTTCAGTAAGCCATCAGTTACCTATATAAAATAAATAAAATAATATTTTTATAAGCTATCAAAAATAATAGAAATAATTATTTACTTTTAAATTATGTTCCAAGGTATTTATAAGAAATTGGGCTGCTTGATCCCAGTTATGTTTATCCTTTATACACCTGTCTTCTAAGGTGTTCAATTGAATCACTCGTAACATTTCTAATGCCTGTAAAAATATTTGAATTTTCTTATTTATATTCTTTCATCAGCCACAAATCAACATTAATACTTTACCTTGTCTTCCCAAGAGTGCCTTGTTAACGCCTCATCAATAACAGCAGTTTTTAAAGTTTCTAAAATTTCGTCAGATGCTTGAAGTTTTTGGTTTTGGTTTTCTTCAAACATTGTTTTGAACATATCTTTTAACACGGCCCAACCTATATTAATTGATTTTCTGGGTAATTGTTCCTCTGCCCACTGCTTCAATTTAATATCAACCATTGTATTGAAGCTCGCTATACAATAAAATAAAAAATAAAGTTTAATATTTCATAACTGTATTATTATTATTACCAGTACTATTGGTTTGATTCACTGAATAGCCTGCAGGCAAATAGACATTTTCAATTATGTAATGAGAAATGCCATTCCAAAGTTCAGCATTAAGTTTCTCTTCCCAATCCTTGACAGATACAAGACTAAGATTTACAACTTCATTTAAAACTTCTCCCCGAGCTTTTTCAAACAACTCGTCTCTGTCAAGTTCTAAATACCTAAAGTGAGATCATTTTTAAATATACTTCTAGTTTTTACTTGTGAAAGATTTGTCATAGTTTATCAAGAACCTTGGAAAATTATTTTTCCATTCTGTTTCTAAATTGTATCTAGTAGCTTTAAAAGAATCAGCTTGTTGTTCCACTGTTTCACGAACCATTTTCCAAAAACAATCAGAAACAGCCATGCTTAAATTACGTGTTGTTAGTTGTGATGAAATACCAATGGAATCTCTGAAAAGCAACAATAAAAATCAATAAATAAATTCTACAAATGTATTGTAGGTTCTACTTGAATAGCTTTGAATTCCTAAAAAACTTCTCTTCATATTCCTTTATACTATCAATACTATCATTTTGACTGCCTTTACCAGTAATAACAGCAAAGTATCCTAATGCTTTCATAGGAAATAGACTACCACTAAGAATTTTATTAACCTAAAAAGTAAAATAAAACTGTAAATTCAAAAAAAAAAAAAAACACTGAAAGTAAGTTTTAATTTAGATAATAAAAGATTATTTTCACATACACGGTCAGCATTAGCCATGTTTTTTTCAGCCAAATCAACTTTAGTTAAAACTAAAATAGTACGTCGACCATGTGGATCAATTTGAGATACCAAATCTGTAACGTTACTTCTCTCTGCATCAACAGATCCATCTTGAATACAGAGAATGATTGCATTTGGATTAGACATATACGCTGTGGTCATCTGACGAATACATTCTCGCGTGTCAGGTGCCATGCCTTGGGTTACACTCTAATTAATAAAATCCATACAAAATTAAAAACTGATCATCATATTATAGAGAATGTTTTGACTTACACTAATAATGCCCGGTAGATCAACAAGCACCATTCGTTGAAGACCAGGACCACGGACCGTCATAGAAATAACTTCATTACTCACAGAATTCCCACGGCTTACAGTGTTTTTCATTCTTACTTCTACCTTTTTATAAAGTTTATAACTACATTAGTCAAAAATTAATAATAGGTATGATATAATGAATTATATAAACACTTCTTACTTCTTTTCTGAGTTCAGCTAATTCAGATTCTTTAGTTAAATCAAATTCTCTAGCACTATCTTTGAATTGCGCTACATGATATGGGCCTTCACTTAAAGTTACTTTAACAGGTGCTCTGGTCATCATTTCTCCAGCACCCCTATAAAAATATAATAAAGTAGCAATGTAAAATATTTATATATATATATTTTATATATTATATATTACCTAGGAAAAATTCTTGCTTGTGCTATCATTTCTAATACCGATGTTTTTCCAGAACTTTGGTCACCAATTACAATAACTCTGGGCAAATGGTCTTGAGTTTGGTAATTTGAATCATAATCATTCAATTCATCAAGTAGTTCAGAGTACATATCTATTAATGATTTCTAAACAAAATAAATATAATTTATTAAATAATTGTTATAAACAAAAATCAAAATTAATTTGAATTATTTTTGATAATTACTTTAACTTTTCTCATATTCATTTTATGATTTTTTTCAAGTAAAAGTATTTTTCGCAATTCTTTATTTTCCTTTTCTAGTTTCTCCAATTCTTTTTGGTACCTTAATTGTATTTCTATAAGTTCTTGTTGTGATATTTCTAATATAATACATTTAATTCATTAAAACAAACAATAAAATGTATAATTTTAACAGTTCTTAAGCATTTTTAACAATATATACTAACCCAATTTCCGTTTGTAATCTTTAGAATTTGGTGTTGCAGCTTTAGTAACAATAGGAGATACATCTTCAACAATTTTAGCTATAAAAATAATAAATAAGGGCATGGTATATTTAAAAATTTTCCCTATTTTTGTTTAAAAAAAATTTTTATACTAATCAAACATAAATTTAAATTGTTATATTATATTATTATATATTTAACCATAAAAATGTATTAAGATTAAATATTTTTTAATATTAAAAAGGAACAAATATAATATTGGAATTAGTAAATTAAGTATTAAAAAAAATTATTTAGAAAATAAAATTGCTAATTTATGAAACAAAGAAGAAATATAATTGCAAATGGAAGAACTTAAATAAGTAACAAAAATTAAACGTAATATGAATTTAATTTAACTCAAATGAACATGCACATTTTTCCGAATTCAATTACAAATAACTTAAGTTCATACCGATAAATTTATAAATTAATTAGAAGCAGTAACTTGATTTTAATTTTGAAAAAGTGCATAATTTTATAAAACAAATCATTAAAAAAAAAAAAATAACAATAAAATAAAGCAAGGGGAATAAAAATTTGATTTTTTTTCACAAACACAAACAAGCTATTAGACACATTGAAAATTAAGAGAGTAACTTGTTTTTCTCTGTCAGATAAAAACTCACATTGGTCATCTGATTCAGTTATTTCTGCAGCCTTAAATGCTTGGTCAATATGAAAATCAAGCCAGACCTTTAATTTTTCCAATTTTTCATTAGATTTTGAGGAGTCTATAACATACAACATGAACTGTTTGTACAGTCTAAACACTAGATTATCTCAGATTTTGACAAATTTAAGTTCTTCCACAAAACATAATCAGTTTTTAAAGTCTTACCAAAATTAATATCCTGCATAGAATCCATAATTGATTTCAATGATGTTTGAATAGTATTGGCTATATCATTATTAGGAAAAACATCTTCCAGCCAACTTAAATCAGGTAATGAATCTTTCCATTCTTGGTATTTCTATAATAATATACATACAATTTACAAATTATAGTGATAACTTATATTTGTTTTTCTTTTAGTGTAATAACAGTAAGTTTATTTGACATAGATATTTGAACTGTTATAAACTGGGGAAGGTTTTTACTACTTAGTAATTTCTTATTACCTTCTGCATAAGTATATGGCAGTGCCTAACTCTCTAGACAGTCACTTGTCTAGAGAGAGAGGCTTGACCATGACTAAGGTATGAACTAAAAAATAGCTCATACCAACCACTCTGTCCCCATCAATTAATTAACAATGATAATTGGTAATTGTAAATTTAGTTATATTTTCAATACCTTTGAAACAGATACACCACCACCAACAGCACTGCCTATCACTAAATATCGTAATTTTAGAACTGAACTTAAAATACGCATCATTGCAAAATGCCTTGACAATTGTGGATTTCTTTTAAATAATAAATTTCTGTCCATTCTACGTAGCATAATATTACTCATACTCCTTTGTTGAACATGATTATATGTATTACACCTTTTTATAAGCTTTCGGTTCTTTAAAATGCTCACTAGAACAGGTCGTCGGCAAGCCAATATCTCCATTATTTAATTAATCTAAAAACATAAAAAAAATTTTGATTATAGTTATTTAGCAAATCAGGTTTATGTAATTGAATAATTTTCAACAATTTTGTTTTTGCCTAACAATTGAATTTATTTAAAAATGTTAGAGGAAATATAGATCTTTCATGAATTATATAACAAAACATATGTTAAAAATTGTTTTAGATGTTTAGATTAAATACTATGTGCTAGATGGACAATTCAAAATAAGTTTAAATAGGATTATCAGTTATTTATTAAACTATAAAATATCATAAAAAAAAGACAAGCAATACTAAACAATATTTAGCTACCTCTTAAATTGTTACCATTATGAAAATTTATTCAATTAATTAATAGTGAAGAATAAAATGTTATTTTCAACAGATTAGTGATAATATTATTTTGGGCTAAGATTTAAAGTACAAACAGTACTATATTCAAATGTATGAAATTATATTGAATTCTGTGTAAAAGACAAGAAATTTCTATTGGATTTATTATTTGAACTGTGATTGAAATAATAAATTTTTAATAAATTTTATGTATTTTAATTTATATATTTTATATTTTCACACAAAATTATTAAAGATTATTATGAGAACATACCTGTTGGTTGTCTTTACGTACAAAATAAAATATTAGGTTATTACCAAAGTCAAACTTGAGTAGCGATGTTTATCAAAATTCGATAATTTAAAAATATTTTAAAGAACATCTAATATTGTTTTATTTTTCATACAATCAATATTACATTTCTTATATAAAACTATATTTCGCCGATATGGATTGATTCATAAAGAGTAAACTATTAAATAATAGTTTGGATAAAATCAACTGATTAACCGCTCATTAAAGCTAATTCGGTAGTTTTTTTTAAGAGACAAGATCATAAGATCATTAAGAAGTAAGAACTTGGAACAGTCAGAACTTCAGAATAGTACTGTTTTTGCCTGTATTTCGACAACTGTTATCTTTGCGGTTTTATTGATTAGTTATGAACCATGGTATTGTATGTACCTGATACTTGTCAGTCTTGCCACCCTTAGTGTTTTCAAAATTATTTAAAAAAGTACATTATATATTCGTATTTCGTACTATTCATAGTTTCGTATAAAAATGCAGCACTTTTGCATTTTGAAAAGTTTGAAAATGTGAATTTTGTCATGAATTATGAATAATATATTATTATATCATAGAATAAACCAATGTATGTTTATGATCTTATTCTAAATAATTTAAATCTTTAAGTGTTAAGTTTATATTAATTCTTTGTATAAAGGTACCCAATGTAACATAAAATTTTGATTTGGAAAAAAGTCTAACTCCATTGAGTTAATACATTAATGTATTATCTATATTTATGTATTTATTATTTATTTAGACATGGTATGATACCTAAGTACTAAGGTACCTATGTGTAATACAAGAAAAACCAGAAAAACCGGAGACCTCGCTCTACTGTATAGTAGTAACTATTTGATGTGTAATCTGATCATTGAGTAAGTCTTTATTATTAATGTATTAAATTTTAAATTTATCATTATGTATTAACAATAACAATATTCTCAACAAATATAAATAGTCTTCACTCAAAATGATGGACATTCATTCTAATTATTATTATTATATTTCTAAAGATATAGATAGGTATATAAATTTGTGTCAGTACTTAAATACGATACCTTACTGCTTGCGTTAATATTTTGTAAATATTAATGTTTAATTAATAACTATATGCATAATCAAGTAATTAACGTTATGTCAAAAATTTTAATTATTAATGTTTATAAAAAATAGCTTTTAAATGATTATTAGATTTTATGATTTCAGTATGAACTAATTATGAGAAATCTTTCAATAAATTTTCAAAATTTAAGAAAGTTTTTATGACTTAACTACAAAAGTTAAAATTCTAACTTCAAATGCAGGTAAAAAATGTATTTTGTATTTTAATATTTTTATTAACAGCTGCAGAAAAAAACTAAAAAAAAAAATCTCATTTCTATAACTAAATCAAAAAATTCTAAATGTTTTTAAAATTTTATTATGATTATTAAAAAATTATAACGTAAGCATTTGGTGAACATTTCAACTATTTACTGATATTTATTTTCGATTATACTAAGGAAACAAAATCAATTTTGTCAAAATTGGATTTGCATAAAAATTCACACTTTTCCTTCGTTTACTTTTTTTCCAATTATAAAAAATGCCAACATTTTTTAATCTTGGCTTCTCTAAAATACAAACTGAATTCAAATTTCTATCCAAAATCACTTTCAAGGTTTATAATTGAATTACTTTATCTACACCTTATTGTGTATTCATACATACACAAAAGAAAAACACAGCATTGTAGAATCTATACATTCATATCTAAAATGAGTAAAATGTACAATACTTTGAAATGTATTAATCAAAATATTAATAGAAATTCAGTCATAAGATGGTTTGAATATTAGAAAAAAGTTAAAATTAAAATCTTTAATATAATCATATAATACAATTAGAAATATAACCTAACACAAGATCAAATAAATGTCAAACATGGTCCATTATTATGTAAAACTATATAATTTAAAATAATATTTAATTTGAATCTACCAAAGTTAATCGTTCATAATATATAAAGAATTTTAAGTACTTATATAAATTAAACACACTATTTCTTTAGATATCTAGTCATATTAGTTATATCAGAAGCATTCAAACTTTTTAATCCTAAGACTTCATATTTTCACATTTTATTTGTTCTTAGATTATTAAGATTTAAGGACACAGAAAGAAAATATTTTATTATTTATAATAAATACATCAATTACATACTAGATGCAAATGTAATTTTTGTACAAAGAAAAATTAAATTAAATGTTCAGGCTTAGAACAAAATAATAAATTAAATATGATTATAACTATTATTTTTTCTCTTCTGTGCCACAGCTTCTCAAACAAAATGAATCAAATAAATTTAAATTATTTCTATTCAAAGTAAATACTCAACAACAATTTCACCATTTTTTTTTTAAAATAAAGTTTCATTAATAATGTAATTTAAAATTTCTATGATTTTATAATTATATTGAAATAAAACTGTTAATTATTACAACACTTAAATACACATATAAGGATATTTGGAAGACAAACTAATTTATCTCAAAAATTGTATCACAATTTTGAACACAAATAATATTTAAGTAGGGATCAATAATATTAAAAAATTTGAAATGTATTTTCAGAATTCAGGATTAATATTTTTTATAAATTGAAAGAATATAAAAAAATACTCTGGTATATAAACTAAAAAAAAAATATTTTTAACTAAAATAAAATGAGAATCATATTATCTATACACTTGTGTATATACTTATGAATACAATAAACTAACAATAAGAACTATGATTTAAAAATCTAAATAAAAAATAAATCATTATTACCATATGGCATATACTATATTTTATATATTATATAATCAATGAAAAAAAAATCATAAAATTAGCATCATTTAAATTAAATATATAGAGCACAATTAAAAGGTTATGTACTTATAATTTGAATTCATAACATTCAATTAAAAATTAGAATTTTATCAGTTGAATACAATAATTTACATTAAATACAACACAAATATATTTGTAATCATTTTTCAGAGTAAAAATAAATTATTTATATTCAATAGAAAATGTTAAGTTTTTTTAAATGGAAACTATTATTTTAATGCACCATCAAATAAACAATACTAATTTTATCTTAATTGTTAAGTTATTATTTTCTGTACTCATGAATAAATAATTTATAATCTTCAATATATATCATTATTACGCAAATCTACAATGACATTTCATATATATTTAATATATTGGAAGCAGATTGAAAATAATGATAAAAAAGTATATATGTGAGCGCTCAATTAAAAAAAAAATCAAGTAATATTTCATTTTATAAAACAATCCTTTATATTATAAATGTTATTACTATAATATATATATATATAAATATATATATTACTAAAAAACACTTAAAATTAAATTTCAATTTTGGATTCTTGTTAAGAAAATGTTACTTGGTGTCTTTTAATAGAATACCCACTATATAAATTATAACACGCTATACCTTGTATAACATTAAATTCAGTTATAAATTGAGTAAACAAAAAGAAAATTTGAAAATAAAATGTACAGCTCAAGCTATCACAAAACAACACAAAATAAAACATTTTTTCTTTTTTTTTTAAATTTAATTTAAATTAACATGAAAAAAATCAAAAACCAACAAGACTTTAAGAATACCAATAAAATTACACTTCTTTCCAATTCAAATCTATATTATCACAGTGGTGAGTACCCTGAAAATATACTTTTAAGTTTAAGTTTAACGGTTTCGATAAAAATGTATTTAAATTGGACTATGCGAGTCCTAGATTTTTTGACATACAATTTAATTTTATTAGATGCTAGACTTTAATTATTTTAGTAGGTATATAATATTTATATAGAATAATGAGCAATTTTTGAAGATGTAAATTATTCTATCAAGGATAAGACTTTTGTTAAAAAATGATTACGTCATACAGATGATTCTTTTCTCTTCAACAATATTGAAACAATGGAATAAGGCCAAAAAACCTTAAATAATTATAATTAAAAATTAAATTAATAATAATATTCATAATATAAGATATACAGCGAGGACATTGCTACTTATAAATTACAAATGTATTAATTACTAAAAAATATATAGTAAATAAAGCTACAGTTGTTCAGTATTTTTAAATTTCTGACTTATAATTATTAGTACATAAAACATAAATATATATATAATATATAATATATGGTTTATGGTAGTTAAAAATTTTTCAAACATATTTGTGTAAATGTGTTGTATTTTGTATGTATACTTAATTTTATATCACAGATATATGTGACTAGTTCACAACTTTTCTGTGTAATCCCACCAGTCTTTTTCATAACCTTCGTGAACATGCTCTAGCAACACTTTTCGCCGACTTTCGCAGTAACTAAAAATTATAAAATTAGTTTAAGTTTACAATTAGTTATACTAGTAAATATTTTAGTAAAATGAGTGATAAGTAAAATAAACTAGAATTAAAGTTTAAAAGGATATGTATGTATATATATATTATATATATATGATTATATATGAATTTCATTAAATATATATTCATTTAATTTGCCATTGTATACAGATTAAGAATATGATGTAATATTTAGATTAAAATGAATACAATTATACTTTAAACCAGCCACTGAAAAATCATTCATCATGATTAATTTTATTAAGATTTAGTTTTAGCTAAAATTTAAAATGATTTACTTTAATTGTATTTGATAGTTAGAAGTATAAACAATCTTTTAATTATAAAATTGATATTACGGTTTATTAACATCTAATTTATAAGTTTTTTTAAATTTTTTTACAGTTATTTAATATTCAAATTTCAATTATCATTGTTTGTGTTTTTTACGATTCTCTAATTTATAAAAACCTGCACTCTGACAATCATACATCATTTAATTTTAGTTTAAAAGATAAAGTAAAATAACAATATTTGAAAACCATCTTAATCAAAAAAATTGTTTATTACCGATATTTATCTTGAACTTTCTGCTTGATGTCAGCTAAATTTTCTGAAGTGATGTCTCTTTCTAAATATTCTGATAGAGTTTCAGTAGCACTTTCCAAGTCTCGTTGGTTATCCTAATGTAATAAAAATACTAAAATTTAGTGACAATTAGACTGATAAATCAATATAATTAATTGGATTTACTTCAAAAAGAACTGATTGATTATTCTTCTTCAAATAGTATGCAAACACGTAAGTGTACATGAGTGTTTGTCTACATTGACATAATATATCAACAGCTTTTTTTAAAAATTGTACCTAAAATGTAATTTAAAGTTTTGATTTTTGCTTATATAATTTAATTATTAGATAATTAAAATAAGTGTTAATACAACTTTTTATATATTTTAAATAATTTAATACCTCAATCCAAGACATATTATGTTGTTGCATTTCTTCCATTTTTTCTTTAACACTAGCATAAAGTTTGTGTTCAAACTTAAGTGATTGCATGTGATTCATGTAACGGTTACAGTAGAAAAGATACCTCTGCAATGCAGCTCTAGATCTTTCTTGAGCATCTCTAGCAGCTTTAGCTTCTTCTTCATCATATCGATTACAGTTATACCTATATGATATTAAACTTACTATAATAATACTAATAAATAAGTTATAAAAAGTTATTTATTTTTTTTAATTTTACCATGAAGATCCATGTGGTTCCCATGGGCCAAGGCATACCCAACAAAAGTCAGTTTTGCAATTTTGATTTTTACAAACCATATGGTTGCAACCACCATCTTTTTCTATAGTTACATTACATTTAGGACACTCCTAAAAGTAAGGTAAAAATATTTTTAATCAATTTGATAAAATAATAGTAATAACTAATTACTTATCTAATTTGAAAGTATAAAATTGAAGTAGTATTTTAACAATTAAATTAGTAATAACAATATTATTAATTGGATTTAACAAGAACAAAAGAAGCAATATTAACATAGCTGACAGCAGTGGCGTATTTAAGGGGGGAGGGTCCCCCGGTTCTCGACCCCCCACCCTAGAAAAAAATTTAAAGACCGTAGTAAGACGAAATTAACTCTACCTTATCACTTTTGTGTTTTTTTTTTTATATTAAATTCTTGGTACTTAATAATTTATCCCCCCCCCCCCCACAAAAAATTTGAAAATACGCCACTGGCTGACAGATACTACAAACAATTAAAATTAAAGGAAATATAATAATAGAAAATAATGGCTTTAAGTATTATTTGATTAGATGTGAAAAACTAAAACATGTACAGGGTTTAATACAAGATGCAGAAATAGTTCAAAAAACTGATATAATTAAACAAATAAAAATTTTACTAGAAATTAAATGGAATGAAGAAAATATGAAGGACAAAAGAAATTTTTAAAAAGCAAAGATGATAAAGAAGAAAAACAGATATAACAGATGTAGGATAGTAACATAATATATGTATTAGCCTAAAATTTAATAATGAAGATCTTGAGGGTTATCATCATACATAAGAAGTATCTAGCAATGTTTGTAAGGTTAATGAGTTAAAATTCAAGGTTTTTTACTAGGACAACACTAAGAATTTATTATAGCCCATGCTCAGAACTATAAATAGTGGAATGGGCAGTAAGAAAGGTATAATGCAAAACAAAAAACAGCTGACTAGGGATAATCAACACAACTATAAGGAATACAGAAATAGACAAGCTATGAATAAGAAAATATTAAAAAGGAATCTGAAATTAAAAATCACAATTATGCTGAGAACTGCATAAATTAAGTAGTAGCGAAAATAATATATTATTGCACAAATGAGGTGAATGATCAAGACAAATTAACACTTGTATGTTTGGTCTAAAAAAGCTACTTTGTAATATATGAACGCTATGTATAAATGAGAAAATCAATATTTGTACAGTAAATTTTAAATCAATTTGCTTTTTAAAAATTTAAAATACAGTTAATGATTAGCTACAAACTAGTACCCAGCATTGAATTTAACTTAAGTCTAAAATAGTATTTATTTTACTATAACCCATCTCATATAAGAGTAACCTTAGCAGAAACAATGTGTGTGGTTGAGTAATACAACAAATGTTGCACTTATAAAAATGTAACTTTATTATTTCAATGATTATTTAGCTAGCACAAGACATTTTTATCAGTGGTATAACGGCAGAAATACAAATTGATTTATCAAGAGGTATGGTCTGATTAAGCTAGATAAAAATCAATTGTCACCTGATATACTCATATTGAATGAGTAGGTATATAATAATTTTTAAGAATCCTACAAATCGGATAATTTTTAAATTTGATAACAGTGTTTCAAATTAATAATACATTGAAACTCCCAAAAATTAATTTGAGTGTATATAATTATATTAATACAATAACACCATAGACAATTTCTAAAAAAACTTAGTTAAATATCTTCTTTTAAATTATTATAAGAAATATATGTGATATTAAATTTTATGTTATAAGTGTCTTAAAGAAGTGATCTACCAACAATATTTCAAACCAACATACCGTATATTAGTATTCAGTAGTATGAAAACAAAATATAGGTATATAATACCTTAATTAGTAATTTAAAGGGAAATAATAAATTTATTATTTAACTAAAAATATTTTAGCTTATAAAGTATAATATTATTTTAAGTTTGTATAAAATCAAATCTAACTCTAATATTAAATGTTTATATTAAGCTTAAGACCTTTGACTATTAATAGACATTATAAAAATAAATAAAATGTGAGATAAGATAAAAAAAAATCTTACAACAAAGTGGTATGTTAAAATAATAAATTTGAAAGCATTAAAAAATCAATTCTAAATAAAATTTATTGCAATTCTTATGTAGGAACGAGGAACCCCTTATGATTTTTCAACAACACATGATGGTAGTTATTATTAGTTTAAAAAAAATAATTAAAAACTTAATAATTTAGATTAAGATAATCATAAGTCACTCAAAATCTAAAATTGATAAAATAAATAATCGTTATAAAATTACTTTAGTATTAGCTGCAATCCAATTTGAAGTTTCTGAATCATCATCACACTTTTTGATCCATTTCCTCAATAAATTACACTTAACAGGATCATGCCAATTTTCTCCACATACAAAACAAAATACATGCAAACATCGACAGATCACTGGTTTTGAATCAATATACTGGGCTTTAATAACATTATTGCAGTCGGGTGATGGGCACCAACGTAATAATCTGTTACACTATTTTAAAGCAAAAAAATGAAAATGTATAGAGGTACAGATTAAATGTAAAAAAAGATTAAATAATTTACTTCAACAAAACTATTAGTAATTAGATGTTGATATTTCATTCGAACTTTTGGATCTCTGACTAGTCGCATCACAGTGGCATCATCTACTAATATATCACAACCACTTGCTGCACATGCAATTGTTTGACCAACACCTTCTTCAATAATTTTTGTTGTTAAATATTCTGTCCAACATTGCGTACAGAATCGATGGTTACATTCTAATCCAGTCATCATCTATAAGTACAAAAAAAAAAAAAGATGTTACATAATGATTTGAATAAAATTTTAATATTTGGCTATCTTGCCGTATGTGTTCTACCATAGATCGCGGTTTACCTGCAATTATGGCACGCTTGTTGTATGTGCTCTACTACCCAATTTATCTTTACTATCGTGACTTAATGCTAATAAAGATTATCACTCTCTTTTACTGCATGATATAATTTTTGATCGTGTATTTAGTCATTGGCCGACAGTTCTTGGGTTTACACGGTTTTTATTTTAACTTTTCAATATGCTTGCAAAAGAATTTTATACCATAATTCAAAACGAAGAATCAGCTACTAATTTTTTAATTTCTAAAAATTGTTTAGTAAATTTAGAAACTATATTGTGCGATAAATGTAGTAGTAAAATTAAGTATTACACAAAAAAAGAACACGGAAAAGAAAGGAAATTGTTGAAGTGTAAAAGGAAAGGGTGTCAAACCATTCAAAGTATAAGGTAAGGCACTATTTAATATTTCATATGTATAATATTAATTACCTATAAATTTAGAAAGAACAATAGTTTTTGGACATCCTTATCTGTATATAAAATTAATGCTTGTACCTATCACCTGTGTATGTATATATGGTGTAATAAAAATAATAATTACTTATATTACTTACAATTAGAGTGGTAAAAACGGTAGAGTGCAATCAAACTGTAGAGCGCATACAACAAGATAGCCTAATATTTAACTTACATTGTTTGGAAGTCTTACAAAGCAAATAGCACAATCTTCCATTCCAGGAGTACCTCTACTGCGTGTAGATGTTGGCTGTAAAAAAATATGTATATAAAAAATAAATAAATGATTGGTCAAACTACTATTACTAGCTAAATTAAATTAAACTTTAAATACAATGTAATAATAATCATAACAATTTTGTTATAATTACATAAATCCATAGTCAATTCTATTGAAATTATTAAAAAATGGTGTAAAACATTATAACAATATAATTAATATTAAAAACTTACTACTTTGGTCATCACCCCACCACTGTATCATATAAAATATATCGTACTGCCACCAATGACTGTCTGATAAATTTAAAAAATTTTAAATTTATGATTAATACCTATTTGTCAATAATATTATCATATCATTATTACTACTATATATTATGTAATGTCAAGTGCATACCTGCCCGGCTTTACAAATATAATTTTAAATGTTATTAAAAATTAATTTAATCATTAATTTTCTATAGTATTAAATATAAATAATTTATTTACAAGCATTCTATATTTACCATAAAAAAAAAATGATATGATCTTTAAAAATTATTATATTCTTTTGTTAAAACAAATCTAAATTTTTAATTTTTTTTTGAAACTTAGATAAATTTATGTTTTAAAAATGATAACACAAAAATAAATTGGCAGAAATCATTAGTTTTTAAGTTATAACCTTACAAAGTTTAGAATTTTTAGCTAGTAAGTACACATATGCACAATTCTCTAGTTAAATTGGTATTCCATGAAATTTTTATTTTTTAGAACTTAAATTTGCTTATTTTAATATATTGTATAATAAAAAAACTCTGATAGCTTAACACAAAAATGTTTCTCGATTTGCTGTGCAATATGATTTCAGAAAGATTACAGTATAAAAATATGCACTTAGGTTACACCTGGAAACCGAATTACCAGTTTGCTCTGACATCTTAAAACAAAAGTATTCCTTGATTTTTAAATGCAACACCACCTTAGGTAGGCCATGAAGAAAATGCAATTTTCTATACCATACGCTAAATGATATTCATTAATCAAATAATTTAACTTGGAAAAAAAGTGTAAAAAGAAACATAGGAATACAGTTTTGAATTTTAGATATATAGTATAATAGAATATGTATGTTTCACAAGGAAACAAACCTAATTAATAACAGTTTTAATTTTAAGGTATTTAACATAACAAACATGATATTCACAATCTACACTAATTTCAATGTGTTATTATAATTCAAAAATTAAGTTTGACTGCCCAATTCCTAATTATTTTATCATTATTAGAGTAAAAAATAACAAAAATTTGGTAAAAACAATGTAGACGTTAAGCTAGATTTATGCCTTTTTGTTTTTTTATATTTAATAAAAATTATTAACAGTACTACAGTTTAAATGTCATTTACTTTTAATACAATTTATAAAATAGAATGGTCATTTAGTGGCAGGATAATTAATTTTATATTATGCAGTGGCAACAATAAATAAGTAAAACTAGTAAAAATTCCTTTTTTTTTTAACTTAAAACCATATTACCTTTAATAACTGATAATACAACAAATTATAGTATACAATAAGTGAATTAAAATGTGTTCAAAATAAAATTAAATAATAGACACTTTTTGATTATCGTATTCCAATAGTAAATAGGATCATTGAAAATTGTCAAAAATGTTGAATCCATTTCATACTCGCATATGTTTAATATTTATTTTAATACATGCAGATGGGTTACAAATATTACTCTAGATTCGATTAGTAAAGCATATACTATTAAAAGTAAATGAAAATCGACTAAAGAACATGATAAAGAACAATTAGGAACTCAATCTATGTTAGATTCTTATTTAATTGAATTTTTGTTGTCAGAAAAAGAAAAAATTATAAATTGTTTATTTACTTAATATAGAAGTTTATTAGATAAAAATTATAATTAAAAACATTTACTGATATTCCCTTATTTAATACATACAATGTGTATTAAATAATAACAAACCTAAAGCTAATACTACAGAAATAAAATGAAAAATTTTGAGGCAGTCAATTAGCTGAAGGTGTACGATAACCAAAATGCACCAAATAATACTATAAGTATATAATAGTCAATAATAAAGAATATGACTCTAAAAAATTCAATACCAAAAAATGGCGTTTTAACACGTTCGACGCCAATATCAACACGTAATTGACATGAGTTAATAGGCCTCGTAGCTGGTGTCAACACATTGTTGATATGCAGTTGACTGTCTGGTATTATGACTTTATTAAGGTGGTTAAAGCCATACACATTTGAAATTTGTGACAGCTATTCATTACCGTAATGTAAATTGACCGATTGTACAAATCGGCGTCGAACGAGTTAAGTAATCTAAAATGCATTGTTAAAATATTATTTAAAAACATAATTCATTACCCTCTGAATAATTGGTTGAGTTCTTTTAAATGGATTAATTACTCTAGCTTCAGAGAATAATTTATCCTGGTCACCATCATAAAATCGTTCCATTAACTTTTCTTTGTCCCATTTAAAATGATTCAACAAAATCCTAGTCGTTGTAGCAGGCATCTAAAATTACCAAAACATATTATACTATACAAAAATTGTACCTTTAAAACTATAGATGTAAAGGTTATCATATACATATATTATGTGCACACAATAATAGTTCCCTAAAGAAAAGTCACGTATTGCATTGATGAAAATAAACTGTCATTATACTTACTTGAAGCACAGTATTGACATCTTTGATGCAATCAATCATGTGTTGAACAATATTGTCTGTGGAGAGAACTTCGAAGGGAAAATCATCAATGTCTTGATTTTTTTCACGCTCGTGCCGCACATCAACCTCCATTGCAAAATCCACATCATCTCCGCTAGATTCATTTCCAGAGTCTATATCGTTCAATGCATCTTCATCCGAGTCCATCGTAACAGCTTATTCCAATAAAATTGAACAGCAAGATAATTTTGATAAAAATGTAGGTATCTTGAACTAGTGAAAATATAATTCTTTTTCAATATCACGCTCGTCAGACAACGTACGAGCGCGTCGATTGTTATTGTTATTCGTTTGTTGTTTTCTAGGCGTGATGATGACTGGTGGTGGACAGTGGTGGCCCAGTGAGCGTATTTTGAAAAAAATAATAATTATATATGTATCAGAAATATATTTCTGTTTTAAACATTTTTTTTATTTTATTTTGCCTAGCAAGTAGCAATCAGTTGTTTTCTGACCCCGGTGACGTCATCCACTTTGTGATCTTGTTTCCTCTACAACCTCTTTGACTTTCATTAATATTCAAAATGGTAAACACTGACTGTTGCGTAGCAATTCGTCCTCCTACTACTTCGATCTCACAAGCGACAGTAATTCAAAAAAATTTGCTAAACCCTTTAAACCTCTCGTTAGTTATGTTCCCGAATACATTTTAATCACGTCTAGAAGAATATATAAATGTGCTTACCATAGACCCATAATAAATCAATTATTATGTGCGCACACCTGTGCTGATGTTTTTTTTTTAAGTTGATATTAAATACACAGGCGTAAAACATATTATATTATTTTATTATGGTACAGGCATCTAAAATGAAATATTATTAGTGTATATATGCGTGACAATATACATCTGCATAAATATAGTAAGTTTCCTGTATACCTACTTTAGAGGTAAGAACTAAATGTTTTTAAATATTACAAAACAACGATCATAATAAAATTTAAGTTTATTTATTTATACATCTAGATTAATTATTTTCATAACGGAAATATTCAAACTAGATATGTTAATTTTATTATATAACACGCAACGTTATATATATTATAATAATTAATCATTGTTTAATATTTGTTTATTTAAAATAAATTATATTTGTATATAATATAGAAAATTCATTCCTTATAATTTCAGAATCGATAACTAAACATACATCCAAGTCATTATGATAAACTTAAATTTCTGTAGCCTTGTAGGTAGTAGCATTGATTTTATAATATAGTATTAATATAGTAAAATAATATTTGTAAACTTAATACAAGTATATTTAATAAAACAGTGTGGTATAAGCCAATGCCCAATTAGTACTAAGTATTAAAATATCTCGAATATTAATTATAGATATATTATTTATATGGTACATTGACGTTAAGCTTAATGTAAATAGATCACTATTAATCCAAAAACTGATGTGTATTTTATACATAAATGATGTAACTCTTATTTCCAATAATTGTCATGTTAAATAAATTGTTTTTAAAAAAAAAATATGTTGACCTTATTGAGTTGTAATGTAATTTTTTTTTGTGGTCAGTTTTTAATATTTAAATATTTTACAAATTATATATTAATAAAGTAAAGGATTAATATATAAATTAATTATATATATATTATATATTTATAAATTATAAGTTTTCAATTGATCTAAACTAAGCGAGTAGACTAATGGGTATGGAGCCGAGACCTAAACACACTTAATAAATAAAAAAAATATTAATCATAAATATATTGAATGTAGGTTATTAATAAATATATTTAAATAATTTATAATATAATGCATAAATATTAACTTAAATTTATTTCAAGTCGTTTAATCTTATATAATAAGCTGAATGGATTATTGTAAATAACAAAAACTATAACAACAATAAAACAAAAAAATCAATTTTTAGTTAAGTATTTAAAATATTTTATTAAAATTCCATATTACATAAGTATTTTTATACTTTTATTTAAATAGTTTCGGTAATGATTATTATATAATCCGTTATTAATTAATCATACCAGTTCAAATAATTTAATATCGATCCAAAGGCTGACATAATAATCATCAGGTACCAGAATGTATACATTATACTTACTAGTCTACTTCATGTAGGTACTACATAGTAAATATTTCAGCGTACATACACATAATTTTATGTATATTCTATGCTTTGTTTTAAAGATCGACACTTCCTAAACTCGCACATTGTATTCAAATGATTCGATGTTAACATACAATAATTATTGTTAGTAGGCAGTTATAGTACCACACGACAATTCGACTTCTAAATGTGTAATAATGTTTTTTTAAATATATAGTTATAGTTTTTAGTCTTTTTACAAATTTGTTAGCTTTATTTGTAAAGGAACGATTGATAATAAAAAAATTTAATATGTCTATACGTTGTTACACTCCTACCACAGTATCTAATCATAAAACAACTAGCGATGCTTGGATCAGCATTCATGGAAATGTATATGATATTACCAATTTTATTACAGTAGTGAGTACTTTATAAGTATCATAACATAATATACTCTCACATTATTACATTATTATAAAAACTTAATCGCTAAAATTGTTTCACGTTATTAAATAGTATGGTCGGGTCTCGGATGATACTGCAGAGTGCTTGCCCATTTATGCTAACTTTTTACCATTTACTAATCAACATTAATTATCGTATTTATTTATTATACTCTTATCTGTATACATTTTAAATTGTTTTAATAAATAAATAAAATAGTAATTAAGGTTTATGTCAAATATAATTTAAGTATTATTCATACCTATTAACCTATAATATATTATAAAATAAATTATGTACAAATATTTACAAAACTAATTTTATAGGCACTTCCAAGTTGGTTCTAAAACGTCCGAATTGATCCCCAGGTTGTTTATAGCAAGTAATACTTAATTTTGCGTAACAAGTCGCTAGTCGATAATGTTTGTATATCAATACCCTAAGAAAATTATTGTTGATTATACCTACCATAGATTAAATATAAAATCTAATAACAATATATAATCTATTACATATTAATACATAATTAAGTATATTTAATCTATGATTATACGTAGGTACTTTAATATTTTCATATTATTTCTTTTATTATAAATTCGTATTTTTATCATTGACTAGCGATAGCAATTGTTTACAAGATTCTTACGTTTAACATAACAAAATCATGAAGAGGTAATTATTAATTAGAATATTTATTTTTTTATAAATAAAGTCAAATATTTTAATCATTATTTAAAATATAATACTATATTATTATTATACATACCCAGATTATAGATTATGGGATGATTATTGTACATCCCAAATAATTTAATTTTCATTAACTCCCCTTTAGTTGCATCGCTGTCTAAAAATCCGAGTATTTATAATATTTCAAATTACTCATTGTAAGTAATTTACATTATTTCGTGTACTTTAATACCTTTATGTCCAAGTTTAAATCATTTAATGCTATTTAAGACAATTATCTATTGTTTATTGAATTTATAGGTGTTTTTAAAGTCACAAACCTGTCAAAAAGACCGTGTGTGACTAAACTCAGAATTAATTTTGTTCAATATTATTTTCGCCTGTTATTATTTTTTTAGACACAATAAAACCATTATAATCGTTTATTGTTATCGATAGTTACAGTTTGTCAATTTTATCGCTTGTTTGTTCATATAATTTCATCGTAAAATTCATTATTCTCGTTTTATTTTATATTCGACACATATATAGGACAAGAAGTATGTGTAAATTGTCAAAATTTTTGTGAAATAAAAAAATAATAATTTTAAAACTACCTATAGAAATATAACAATTTATTTTTATTAAAATTATTAAATTATTAATACAATTATTAATAAATTATGTTTTTAAATAATACCTGTAAATGCGTGATTAAAATAGAGCCTTGAAATATATTACAACTACTAGGAATTGCCTATTTTAAAACTTTCGACTGTCCCAAAAGTGTAAATTTTGAAGATATCAAAAAACTGTAAAGATCAAAGTTGCTCAGAAAAAATAAAGCAATCCAAATCCAGTCTCAAAAATAGTGGTTCCTATTTAAAATTTTTTTATCTTACTGCACATGCGCCTATAAAAATTAGTTAACAATTAAAATTTATCAAAAACAGATATATTTATATGTAAGTAAAAAAAACCCGAATTAAACTCAAAGCCATGCGTTCGAAATATTTCCTGTTACCTTTAAAATTGAACCTAACCATGGACATTTTAATAATAAAAATTATTATTGGATATTCTGGACTTGCTGTATGGGTCTAGAAAATATGTCGTCTAGAACAGGAATCTTCAAACTTTTTTTATCTGAGGCCCACATAAAATAAAAAAAGCTTTTAGCAGGCCAAAATGTATGATCACATTTAATTTTCATGTATAATTTATAAATTACAGCCAATACAACTGATAATTGCTCGTGCGCGTGATAACCACTATGGAAACTATACATATTTTTAGAATATTTTCAGTTATTTGGCGGGTCGGTAAAAACTTATTCGGGGGCCACATCCGGCCCGCGGGCCGTAGTTTGAACACCCCTGATCTAGGAAAGAAGACTTACCGACCATCCACCACCAAAAAACTGTTGTATTATCCCAGTCTGAATAATTGTTAGGTGAATTCTACTTGATGGTTGAACATTATCATTTCTGAAAAGGAACACCTGTAGAGATAGATACTGCAACTACATTGTTATTTTTATATCACTTTTATATCATATGTATAAATATATTTTAGATGTATCATGTATGTATTGGTCACCACGGCGCATATATTGTACACATTTATTTGTAAAAATATAGCTATTTTTTTATAAGTCTTTTAGTATTAATGTATAATAAATAATGAAATTAAAGTAAAAGTAATACTATCGTAGTTACCGCTCCAATTGTGATACCACATGGAAACATTTATTTTGCGTAATTAACTTTTTTTAAGAATTATGAATTTATTAAATTTATTACAAAATATATAATATAATTAAAATAAATATCAGATTATTTAAATATATATATAATAAAAGCATGGTTACATTATGATTTTAGCACCCGGGAGGTGAAGAAGTTCTTATTGAAGCAGCAGGAACAGATGCAACATTGTGTTTCGATAGTATAGGACACTCAGATGAAGCTTACAAATTAATGAGCGATTTAAAAATAGGAAAGTTGTCTTCAAAAGATGAGGTGAGTTTTCATACTAGGTTAACATATACACACTTTATATATAGGTATATGGTAAAAATATAATATGATTGTTATAGTTCTATACTTAATACTTATATAATATAGTGTATGAAAATAGGTTTTACATCACGTATTATTTTAGATGGCACTGATAACAGTATTATTATTATTACTTTATTTTATTTTATTAAATATATTATATAGTCTTGCAATAAATGTAAATGTTATAATATTATACATAGTCAAGTAATAAACATTATTAGAAATGTTTCAATATTTTGCTACAAAAATGAAATTACTATCTTTTCTATAATGACCAATCAATTTCACCATCACTACTATTCTGATACTGTTTAATATGCATCTATCTAACATATCTTTTAATACACTGAATAATAATTCAACGTCATAAACTCATAACACTGACATTATCAATGACATTTCTTTTATTTCATATAATACACCTATAATATACGATCATTTTTTTATTATTCACGTTTTTATTACTTAATATTTTGTACAAATATTTTTTATTACTAAAATTAAATATTTCAGAATGGTTTTTTTTTTTTGTGAAGTTTATTCTTTTATAACAAATATCTGTACATATGCGTTGATAGTTTATTGACCAAATTATCGTTGTCATAATTTAAACCGTACTTTTATGAACGTAATTAAGTACTGAATTCTAAAGTCCTTGAGCTGAAATATTAAGCTATTGCTATTTAGTATTTAATATTAATATGTAGGTACATAATTAATTTGAATTAAGTAAATGATAAATGCTTATATTTATATGTCATATTATGGTTTTATATGGTACAACCTTCAGTTATTATTTTACCTGTGTGGTAAGCAATCCAATTGCAGGTCTGTATTTTATTAAGAATTAAAGATGATTTATATTATAATAATATACAATATTTTATTGATTTTTAGTTATCTTATAATAAAATCCTTTGTATTATATTAACAATTGTTGTTATATGTTTTTATAATTGAGAAACTTAAATATTAGTGCTTTTTAAAAAGTACCTATAACTTATAAGCTGCGTTTTATAAAACTATAATATTGTGTAGTACACTAGTATCTATATAACAATATAAATACCTATATAAAAAAAAATAATAATAAAAATAAAAAATAGATGTCATAGGTAACTAAATTATCATTTACTGAATGTTTAAATTATCCATAATCGAGTATCCTATGAACTTAAAAATAAAATGTGTATTGAAATGTCTGACGTACCTACTAAAATATTTTAAATTTTATCATTTTATTTTTGTTTTAAATACTTATACCTAATTAATCCACGTTTGCAATTCATAGAAAGTAAAGTTTTCCAATTAATTAAACTTATTACTTTAACATCTATCGATCGTCATACTATAGTCTATAACTTATTGTTTTAATAATTTTTTTTTTTTAATTTTTTTTAATAAAGCAAATCTCTGAACCAATTTCGCTTTAGATAACGTTTAACATTATCAGGAAGAGATGAGGAGGACATGTTGCTGATGAGTGGATTTAGGTGGCTTAATAATTGAACGTGGAAACGTTTGTACTGGTTTTTAGCAAGTTAGTTGACAGTGGGCATTTTAAGGTCTTTATTATGAAGTGATTCATTGGTAATAAACCACGAAAAGTAGTCTGAGTTAGTGAAGTCGTATTTGCCTGTTTACATTTGAATTTTGTATGTTTAGCCCACGTGAGACACTTGTCAAGTATGATTCCTAAGTATTTTGTAGAAGGCTGAACTGGAATTAGTTTGTTATTTATTTGAAGTTGAGTGAATTCTTTAGGACTTAAAGAGAAATTTATTTAGACTGATTTATCTTAATTGATTTTTATTTTTTATTTTTTAGCATAACAATTTGTATGTAATAAATTGTTTGTTCGTGTAAAACATTGGAATTTAAATACAACTCTTTTTATAAGTTTTTTTCACAACTAAAAAATATCTGAAATATATAATCACAATTTTTTTATAAACGTTTAAAGTTTAAATGTTTTCAACATCGTCAAAATCACAAAAAATATGTTAGTTATATTTTAATCGAAACTTTTAATTTGCATTTATAAATTTTTTAAATATAACATAAGATTTTTGTTATTATTCGACAAATATAATCCACAGAAACTTAAAATAGCTACTTTATCACCATTACTTAAATTATTATTTTCTATACCTATACAATGACATTTTCAAAATATTTAGTTAAATTATAACTAACTATTAGGTATATAAATTATTCATTCGTATTACATTAGAAGCAATACGTATTTATAGAAAACAACATTCATTAATAAAGCGTTTAAAATATACAATGTATATTATACATTAAACAAGTTTTGTATGGTAAGATTTCTGTATATAAAAATCATAGATGAAATATGTGTCAGACTCATATTTTATCATTTTTTTTTATGTTGTCTATTATTAGTACACTTATATTATCAATTAAACTATTTTTTTTTTTACATATAGTATAAATAATAATTAAAACGATGTATAAAAAAAAATAAAGGATTTATAATATAACCATGTCTATTAATATCATTAGTACTCGTATATGACATAGATATGTAATAAGTTAATACATTTTAACTCATAATAATTAAAATTACCGTACTTAGAAAATTAAGTAGCCTTGGTATTTGACCTTCGTGAATCGAACTTGGTCACTTAAAAATAAGTGCCTACTTAATAGTAATATCAAACAAACCTCTATAAAAATTACTCTTATTATGTCAATTTATTTGAAGTTAAATATTATATATAAATTATATTATACTCTAAACTTTTAGCCTTAGCGTACACTATATTGTATATTATTTATTTTATAAGTTAAATTTTTGATGTATTTTTCGAAATTAAATACAATTTATACAAGTATAATATTATTTCATAAAGATTTTAGCATTACTCTCTTTGCATCTTATTTCTAGGTTAAGATGTTTAGATTTATACGAGTATAGTGGTAGTTTATTACACAAATGTTACAAATTTGCGATGCTTTCATAACAAATGTTGTTTTCTATGGTAAGGTTGTTAACCCTGCGGTTAACTTCAAACTTGGAGAACCAGTCAAGGTACAAACCAATTAAGGTAGATGTTATTGAAATATACATATTACCTATGTAAAATGGATGAGTGAATGCTAATTAATAGCAATTAAATTTAGCTTTTACTTTTAAGTCTTATATATATTTTTGAACAGCAAACATTTAAAATTTTAAAACCATAAGAAGAAAACGTTTCAGAAACCAAATATTTAAAAATTGAACTTTAAACAATAAGTGAACAGTAGTTAATTAATTATAGTCTATAGATAATTATCAGTTTAAAGATTAGATGGGCGGAGAAATGTGGGAATGTTAGATTAGGTAACCTAAGTTATGATTGAGAATAGCATAATTTTTAAACTTCCCACAGTATGCAATGCCGTAATGGGCTTAAGTTATACTATAAAATTAAAGTATATAATAAAATATAAAAGTTTTCTGCTAGTATTTAAATTATAAGATATTGAAAATGTATTATTCTTATTACGTAGAATAAAAAAATAAAAAATAATTTATCTCTAAGTATATTTTTAACTTAGTAATTGAAAATTACCTTGTCTAATTATTTACTATTTATTATTATTCATTAACGGGTCATCAGGAACATCATGTATACCCAATGTACATATGCAATCGTTTTTTAATTCATACCATATTATTGTAATTTTTTTAAATTAATATGTTGTATAATATAGTTCTATAGCTGTTTTACATAATATCAAATATTCAAGTTCATTCCAATAATGAACACATATTAATTATTATTCTAATGATAATATTGCAGTATTTGTATGCTTGATTGTGTACATTTTCTTTAATATTTTTACATCCCTAAATAAGCCGACAAATTTGCTCAATTATATTAAAAAATTTTGTGATCAATTAGGTATTAATAAAATATTAAGTAAATTAATATTTTGCAGAATAGTTAAGTATCCCTATGCTACTCTTCATTCTGAAAAAATATTTCCAAAAATATTATTTATTATTTTTTAATAAAACAAGTGTTAAACTTGGATGCTTGAGAATATAATTGCTTAATATATACCTAGGATAAATTAGCAAATACCTAGTAGTTATAGTTGTATATTATCTGTATTTCTGTTTAAATAGTTTAATTTTAAAATGTTTAAATCAATGTGTATGATGTATACTGATTATATCAATATATATTAATAAATAATAATTTTTATGTGTATAAGCGAATACAGCCAAGTATATTACTCTCATAATTCTAAAATTTGGTACACATAGTAGGTAGATAGATAGTTATATATTGAGAATGTGTAACTTGAAGTAAAATTTTTAAACTTTGAATTTTAAAGAGGAGCTTACACAACGTTTTTTTTTTTTTGTTTTGTTTAGTAACTCACAAATATTATTTTGTTTGTGTAAAGTTGTCATTGGTTAAAGAAAACACAATTATTATTATATGATTTGTCTATAATTATTTGTCATTTTAGAATCGTATTTTATGCTTAGTCTAAATCATTCAATATACTAAAAATATGTGTAGCTTACATTTTTTTTCAATTTGAAAAATCTATATTAATTAATTAATTAATAAATAAGAAAATAAGAAAATTTGATCAAAAAAACAATTATATGATGATTAAATGATAAGATAAAGTATCCATTGATATTACTCCTAGAGAGGATACATTTGGTACGAACGGATTTGAATGATTATCTAATTTTTTATGGAATCATTTATAGACTTTAGATTCTTGATTGGAGATTTCCAAGTTTAAATTCATTGGAGCTTAAGATAGGATTAATCCATTGGTATAATTACATTTTTTAGGGAAACTTCGTGTTAAATCAACTATAATTGATAAATACAACAAACATGCAAGATCAAAGGTCTAAAACAGATGACTTTTATGCAAAACAATAATTCATCAATAGATTCAACAAAATCGTTTGTGTCATAACTCATAACCTAAATCCATAGTTTACTTTTTACTTTTCAGCACATACATGTTGATCATAGTCAATTCATGAAAAACTATCAATTTTTAATTTTTATATTGTTTAATAATAGAAGGTAGGTAATACCTAACTCTAATTATTATAATATAGAATGTAGATATTTAAATATTATCACAGTTTCCAGTAGGTATATATTGTAGCAACTAGTAATTGATAAAGTTCCTCTCACAAACGTCAAATATCAATTCATAAATGAACCATATTTTTTATGAACTACTGAAGTCTGAAATCGTATCATTCATTAGTCCGAGGAAGTCAAGGGCAATAATTATTCTTTTGTCGGAGGTGAGTTGGAGAGAATCGAAACGAGTGTGTGTTGCGCAGTCGTCACGCATTGTTGACGCAGCAATGGCGTATATATACGATTTATTGTAACTTAATACTTAATAGGTAATACTATAATGTGATGAATAATGTGTAGGTACGCATCAGAATCGTCAGATAAAATCATAGAAAATTTTTTGTGATGTGCAATAGAACCGCATTTTTTGCTCACCCATGGTAAACCAAATGAATTGATATTCAATAAGAGTGCTAATAATGCAACGGAAATTTAGAAAAAAAGAACTACCGATATGACATATTGACATGATTTGTCATAACAAGTTCAACTAACATGTAACGTTCCAAAAAAATATTTAACACTGTCGATTTCCAGATTTCCAGTATTATAGGTACCTAGTAACTGTGCTAAGGACCTAAAAAAAAAAAACATATCAAATTATGTTTTTTTTTTATATGAACTTGTGATATAATTCGATTGTATAATATTAAAGTGAATAGTGTAGAGTGATAGTGCATTAGTGTATAATCAAATAAATATTAATTATACAACAAAAATATGAGTACCTATCAAAATATCACGTTATCATAGTAACATGATATTAAAGCATAATTTACTATTTAGTCACAATTGTTGAATTGTGTGACTGTAGTACATTATAGCATCGACTATCGGAATAATGAGTATAACGCCTTTGTAATAAACGTGGTTCTCTCTGAAGTATTACCACCACAAATAAATAAGATAAATATTAAATAATGATAATTGCTATTGTTAAACGATAATAATTAATGTTTAAATTGTTGATCAATAATCATCACAGGATATAGGCGATATAGCGATTAATTATCTTGATTTAATTAAATTCTAAAATGTTAACTGATATCCTTAATTCTTGAACATTACACGTAGGACGTTTTTCTTAAATCGTGGTAACTAGAGAATAATACCATTACTTATAAAAAAAAAAATTTAAAAAATATGATATTATAATGTCCACAATCAACGGTATTACCAATCTTTTTATCTTTATCAATTTCGATGATAAAGTCGCTAATTAGTAATCACAATCGTTTGTCGATCTAAGGATTCTAAATTTCTAAACATAAAATAATATAACCGTGAACGGCGTGAACACCAACAATTCGCCGTGACAGTCAGTGGTCGGCGCAATTACTTCACCTCGTCATTTTCACCGCTCCCACCTCTTCGTAATACCGCGTACGGATCACGAATACCGGTCCGGTACTCCGATCGTCGACCGTCGTGTTTCGTGTACTCGTGTCTATTTCAGTCTGCAATTCCGTTGGTCGTTGCTTGCTGCCCGTTCCCCTCATAACTACGTAATTATTGTAGTCAGTACCTGCTGATATTACGCAGCCAAACCTCTGTTCGTTTGCTAATTCTTGTGCGCTTTGTCGGTAGTCGATATCCGATAACATTATTATAAAATATTATTTTTACAGTCGTGCGTAGGCGTTGTTAGTGTTTTTATTTTCGGTTTTTCACCCGTAACTCGTTCGTATTCGCGATCCACGCTATTCCATCATACCCCTTGCCGCAGTGTAACAAATTGCCCGTAAGTCACGATGAGCGAAAAAGAAGTGAAAAAGTACTCTTTGGCCGAGGTTGCCGCTAATGCAAACGCTACAAATCCGTGGATCGTAATCAACGATTGCGTATACGATGTCACAGAATTCCTAAACGACGTATGTCCACTGCCGTTTTTATAGTTGCGTCCACCTCGGTTATATTTAACCGAGTGCACGTCGTCTGGCCATGTGTTTAATCTATTGTTTAACCCGAGTTTTTGTTTTCGCTTATAGCATCCCGGCGGTGAAGAGGTTCTGTTGGAACAAGCTGGCAAGGATGCAACCGAAGAGTTTGAAGATGTTGGACACTCTAGTGATGCACGCGAAGTCATGCAAAAATACAAGATTGGAGAACTTATAGAAGTAAGTTTCCTTGCCATAAATATATACCATATTGAATATTATGCTGATTGTGATAACTGATAATGTTCTGGTTCCTCTTTGTATGCACATTTTTACTACACACTCAGTATCTAAATTATATTTTATTGATTATGATGACAAATATTGTTTGGTAAATTATATATCAGTTATAATGAGTACTTATCTTGATTTCAAACATAGTGTTTGGTTAGCTGGTTAATTATTAATGGTTATATATCATTCGTAATGTTTGTATGTTGATGTACTAACTTAATTTATTATGTTTTGTAATAAAGTAAACCAGAGACAACGATGCAATAATGGTCCAATATCATATTATTACTAAATTGATTAATATGGGTTTCCGATTGTAATTTTAGATAGACATCTAGATGTCATATATTGAAGTACTTTACTTTCTAGTTTTTAGTTTTACTAATAAGTGTTTGAGATGAATAAGGGTCAATTAACTTTTGTTGTATCACAAGTAAAGGAAGTTCGCCATTCTACTGATAAAAACAACAATAAATAATATAGTTATGTATGTGTAGTTAGATATTACAACTTACTTTTACTGAAAACAAAAACTAATGTATAGATTTGTATGCTGTAGATGTGATAAGGAAAGAATTTTAATTTTAAGTCTATTAGTTTATTTTATAACAGAACTCTTAAATTATATATTCCTATTTATGCCTTTTTTTTTATTTGTTAAAATTATTATAGCATATTAAAATAATTATATACTTTTAATTAACCGATTTAATTTAACCACTTAATGCTTATGACGAAATGTCAGATTTCACAAGCTTCTGGTGTTACTGTATAATTAGCTAATTGTATTTTTCATCTAAAAAACTAGTAAATTATTTATATTTTCAATATAATAATTTTACTTACATAATTGTTTTATTCCAGTAAATGTATTAATAAAAAATTATTAAATTCATATAAATTGTATTAATTGAACAAACAAAATGAACATGTTATTATTAATAATTATTAGGGCTCGGAAGTTGATGACCTTAAAAACAATAAAAAATGTCCTAAAAAAATTACAAATATTAGTTTTATATTAATAAAAATACATTTTTTTAAATATTTTACTCTATGTAAAAAATGTACTATAAAATTAAAAATATGACAAAAATGTCCTTAAAATAGGAAAATTAAAAAAATTAAAAATATTTGTTTTATAAATATCTGTGGTTTAAGTTATCAGCATAATGGTCAATAAGAAACGATAAGAAATAAACTAGTGTGAAATTAGTAAAAATAACTAAAAATGTGGGAAAATGACCTAAAAATCTCAAAAAATGACTTAAAAAGTAATAAACACCAAAAAATGCAAAATAAAAATTAGTTATTTAGATTCACATGCTTATGAAACAGATTTGTGGCCAGGAGAGCATCGTTTAAAAAGTTCTAAAAAAAAAAAATGCAAAATGCATCAACTTCCGAGCTCTAATAATTATCCATTTGAATAAGCTACAAAAAAATTATAGGGAATATAGGCACATTGTAAATATTTATAGCTTATACGTTTATATTTGAATTTTGAGTATGTTAATATTCTTTAAATTTTTTCTTTTGTATTTTTAGCTGTTGCCTGTTAGTATTAATATTTTTGAAACTAAGTAGTTATTTAATTAATCAAACTGTAGTTTTGTATTAATCAAAACTAATGTTTTAATAAATAAAACATCCTTAGTTGTTTTGATTAATTTAAGTCAGAAAATTAACTATATTGTTTAAAAATTAATTTTAATTTTTTAATTACAGGAAGATAAAAAACAAAATAAGAAACCCGTAAAGAAACCAACACCTGCATCATCAAGTGCACCTGGTGATGATTTTAGGTTAGTAAGATGTGTTAAGAAAATAAATTTATGTTTGTGTGTTATATTATTAATTTTTATTATTATACTAAGTGTTTTCTTTAAGAAATATATATAAAAAAGATTTGGAAGTAGACATTTTAATTATTTTTAAAAATTAATATGGATATTTTATTAATAGGTATGCATTTTTATTTACTTAACATAGTTTAAATTTATTGTTAACAAACCACATAATTTGTTGCTCTAATCAAATTAATTTGAAACTATTACTTAATTTTTTTTTTAATAAATAATAAATAAATATGTACTGTACTTGCCTCTTAAATTAAATTCATAATTTTTTTCAATATTGCTATAACTGATAAGTGCTAAATTGAATTAATAGTTCATCTTCTTTTTATAAATTTTATACATTTTTTTATAAGATATTATAATAATTTTTAAAATTAAGAATATTGTAAATAAAAAAAAAAAAATATACTTTTAAAATTCATTACTATATTGTCCTTACTTTGTATGATTTAAAATTATGTGTAGATTATATATCTTTTTATTTCTATTTCAACATGATTATAACATGTTATAACTTACATCTTAGTGTGCATTTTAAATAAATAATTTTTTAGGATCATAGTAGGTTGAGCACATGCAACAATTCAACATAGTACTCTTGTTTACAAGCCTTGGACATAGTTATGTGTGTACAAAATTAAAAATACTAATATGTTTTCACATAAATTATAATTTGCATTTTAAACATTTTGTTAATAATGCCAAATAGGTTTTGCTACTTGCCACCATATTAAAAGTGCTGCGAGTAAAAATTACTAGCTTAATTTTTTTATTAATGAATTTTGTTAATAAAATTTAATTAGCAATTAAATTATGTAAGTTATTTATAATTGATTTTGACAATATATATTTGTGTTTATCTATTAACATACATATTTATTTCAAAATAGTAGGTTAAAAGTTAACCATATAGATTTTATGTAATATTTGAGTATATTATTACTTATTAATTATGATATTATAATAATCAATTAGTTATATTTTATATGTATTATTTAAGCATGAACTGAGTTTAAAAATATCAGTTTTGTCCATTTACTATATACTAGTAAAAACTTATAGTTATTATTACGATAATAACAACATTTCCTGTGGGCTGTGGTGTGGTGTAATGGTATAATTGTAACTGAAGTCTGAAATATTACTGACCTTTTGATTATTCAAATTATTTACTCTTGATTCATACAAATTTATATTTCTTAATACATTATGTGTTCAATAATATTACGAAAGAATTTAAAACTTATGACTGATTAAAATTGCTGTGTTATTTAATAACTAATAATATTGATAACTTAGCACTTTTTTTTTTATTTAATATGGTAATGAATACTTATGATTATAAAATAAAAAATATTTTTTATTTTTAATTAAAAAAAAAAAAATGTTAAATGTTATCAAAATATATAATATATGTTAATTTTATTTTTTATTAAAAGTTAAAGTTTATTTTTATCCATTTTTAGTCCATTATATTAAATTTTCTTGTAATAGTTTGTTTTAATGTATTAAATGTTTTATTTGAAATAAAGGGAAAGACATAAAAAATATTTATTAGAAAAATAATGATAACGTTATTGAAATGACAATAATTTTTCATATTTCATCATTTTAAACTATTAATTATAAGTTATGATATAAATATATTTGTATTATAATAATTCATGTTTTTTTATTTTTTAGTCTTTGGAAATCATGGTTGCTGCCTTTAACAATGGGAGTGCTTGCTATCTTCGTTTACCGATACTTTATTGCTTCATAAAAGATCAAAGTCATTTAAGTTTATCTTAAAAGTTATTATTGTCAACCAAAATTCTGGGTTAACTCACAAATATTGTCTTGTGTATTTTGTAAATGTCAATCATTAAACTACATTCCATTCTGTGTTTGCTGTTTACACAATGTTTTCATTAATACAATCACAAAACATGAAAGATTTTTATAGTTTGAAAACTATTAAACCTAAATATTACAGTTAATATATAACCAATTAAACATACATATTATAATGGTTAGACATGGTAGAAATTAGTAATTCTTGGAATTTAGTATTATTAATGTTTGAATGTTTAAAAAAAAATATATACATACTTAAAGAAAATAAATATTGTGTTTTAAATATTTTCTATATAATATAAAAAAACTACTTCAAATTCATTGGTCTTTATACTTCTAATGATCAACTATTAATATTAATATAGTTAATATTAGACAATTTTATAATTTATTTTAAAGAAGTTATAAGTCATAATTAATTATGTAAACTTGCAATATCTATAATTGATGATTAATAAAGATTGTTAATCCCAGATTGACGAATAAAGAAGACAGTACAACTTGTTCATAATGCTATTAAACCAAGGCAACACTTAAAGATTTTGGGTTAGATATAAATAAATTAGGTAGCTGTAAATTATTTTTATAAATTAAAGTTAATAATCATTAATAATAAATTGAATTTATTATGATCTGCAGATTTTCATAAAAAACATTTATATATAATATAGTTTTATTCTGTTAAAATGTGAATCTTATACATTTTATTTATACAATTTAAATCTCATTTTAATATTATCATAAAATTATATGTTAATGTATGTTAGTTCATACCAAGCTTTTCCATTAACTTATTAATTTTATTTTATTAAACTAAATTAAAATTGTAGGAAAAGATTTCTAAAATCATTTTTATTTGAACTTTGAGTTTTCAGTTTTTAGTTTGAAAAGGACGAAAGAGAAGAGGAAATTTTGTTTCCATAAAATTGTAATCTAGAGTTCAATAAGTAAGTAGCTGATCCTTAGTTTTAGCTTAAAACTTACCAATGTAAAATTCAAGATTTTGTTTTTATGAATCAAAATTATAGTATTTGTTATTTATTTTAAAATTTAATTAAAAGTAATTATAATATTTCAACATTCTTCCAAGAATTTCTAAGAGTTTAGGAAGGCAAGAATACTGAATTGTTTTAGTATACACAGATGGTAAATATATTAATAAAATTATGGTTATCTTACATATTTTAATTATAAAAATCGATTAGATGTAAGGAACATAAAATGTAAAGTAACTTTTAAGTCATTTTTAACAAAATTTAAGTAAAGCTACAGTTAGCAGTAATGCTTGGAAGAGAGAATGACCAGGTAGCAGTGATGCAAACAGGGAGGGTCCCTGGATACGGCCCTTCTTGAATCGTTTTGTATCTTTCTAAAATACCGTAATTTTATTGTTACAGCAGTAAACACATTACCTTTATTTTTTACATTTAATTATCATTCAATTTTACATTATAATTACAATGTTTATATTAATCAAAAAATAAAACAATAATTAAATTTGCTTGCTACTTTTAAGTAATTATTTTTTTGGCCCCTCCCCTTAAAAAATCTTGGTCGCGCCACTGCCAGGTAGTGCATCTGCAGAGTGGTTGATTTGGCTGGTAGCGATGTTGGTAGTGATGCATACAAAAAAGAATGAACTGTATTTTCATGGTCATTGTTTAGTAGAGTGGGAGGATGTGGAGTGAAAGTTTCAGATAGCTGGTTTGCAAAGATATTTGCTTTTTCGATGTCGGATGTCGCTAATTCGTTGTTTGGGCATATAAGTGGAGGTATAGTATCACGTTGGTTTATTAATGCTTTGGTGGTACGCCAGATCGAGCCATCAGGTGGAGTTGGGGATTCTAGATGATATTCAAATTGAGTGGATCTATGTTTGGATAATTCAGTTTTTAGAGTATTTGTTAGCTGGTTAAAATGGTTAAATACAATTTTGTCAGTTGGATATCTTGAATTTTGCCAGGTGGCTTTAGCTCTACGCTTGGCTTTTATTAGTTCTTTAATATACATTGGAAGTGTGTTCAATTGTTTATTTTGTTTTCAAGGATTTGGAGTTTCTGAAGTTGAGGACGTAGAGATTGAGTTTTGTATAGCAGAAGTTAATTTGTTTACAGTGTTATTTATTTGAACGTGTGTTTTTAATGGGATATTTAGTGATATTAGTTTATCTAAATTATATTGGAATAGATCCCAATCCGTGGGACCAGAACTCAGTCTGCCTGGTGTTGAGTTCTGGTACTGCCCCACTGGTTAGAAGTACTGGAGTATGATCACTAGATAGTTTATTTAAGTTTTTAATGTGTGTATTGAGATGTCTCGGAATTTTTGTTAAGAAAAAATCTAATATATCAGGTAGTCCGTTCGTATAGATAGGTGGTTATCCAATAGGTGGGCGTATCAGGAGAAATAAAATTAATATTGTTTTTTAAAATAGAATTGTGTAGTATTCGTCCGCGCGTGTTCGTGTATCGACTACCCCAACTGATATGTTTCGAGTTAAAATCGCCTCCAATGATAAAAGAGCTACCTAGCTTTTGAAAAAACGATTGTAGTTTAGGTTCTGAAATAAAAAGAGAGTAATAACTAATAATGTTTATTATACTATAATATTATGATTTATTTTCAGTCTTATTAGCAGGGCTCGGAAGTTATAGCACTAAAAAAATTAATTTTAGCGCTTAAATATGCATATAAAAACATTAATATAAGCGGTATAAATAGCACTAAAAATTGGAAAAAATGTTCAATTTTAAATATGAAATTTAAACACGAGAGGATGTTTAACAGTTTATGATCAATCGAACATGGCACACACGACACACCTAAATGACGACGGAACACTAAAATAAAATTACCGTGTTCAGTCATTGGTATATGGTTAATACGACAGCACGATAATACAACGAATCCGATGATAGTGCGGTAGAACGATGTGACTGACACGATTTTAAAAATAAACAATTCATTGGAAACAAACGGAATTGCTCAATTGTCCGATTTAATCGACGATAACTGTCTAAAGGCTCGAGCACATAGAATGTGGTTTGTGTTGCGGCAGGCCGTGATATCGTATAAGACAGACCGCGTTTTAAAAATATGCACATAAACAGCATTTATAACTCCAAATCAGCAAAATAGCTCTTATGATAAGAATTTATGTGAAAATATACCTAAAAATAGTACTAAAAACCTAAAATTAGCAAAATAGTAGTAAAAACCGTAAATATGCAAAAAATAGCAAAATTAAAAAATTTCGTGTATGATATCAGAAAAGTGTGAGACATATTTGTATCTTACTTTGGATGTTCTAGGACGAACCAAAAAAAAATATGCATTTGCTAGAAGTTCCGAGCCCTGCTTATTAGTTACTATACGTAATATGCAGTAATTTTCCAAAAATCTGGAGGAAAAAAAGGAGACCTTCTTAAACATAACATTAAATAATTATTAAATATTGATGCTAGAAGCTAACAAAAAAAATATTTATAAAAACGATGAAATTGTTTTTCTATATAAAAAATTATTTAAACCTTAGCATGATATTTAAAATTTATATTTTCAAGACTTTGTTTGATAAAAAAAAAAAAACAAATTTCCAATGAATTTTTAATGCTAGTATTTATTTTATTTATGAGCTTATGAATTACGATGTTAACTTCACAAGACACAAGTGGACATTCACATTATCATTTAATATTTATCATTGTTATTTGTTATAATTATTTAATTCCCTGAACGGTGCGCTCCCTGGTGGCGGCTGTGGTAGGTACATTTAATCGTGCGATCACGGCCACACTGTTTCCCGGTGTAAACAACAACAACACAGCAAGTTAACCATACATTTTCTTGGCCGCCTTTTCGACAATATTTTTTCGGAGCCAAAACTCGATTTTTATCAGTCTTCTACGGGAACGGGTTTTTCGCGGTCTAAACAAATTATTGGCGAGTAATTGTGTCTGTTCTCGTTTTTGGTTCTTCCGAAGAGATCAATCGCACTCGCACACGCTATCACATACACACCTGCGCTCCTTCGCACACATCTACAACCGACTGTACTATGATGGCAGCGAATTCGGATACTTTTGTAACCAGTAGCAGTAAAAACAACAATGATTTTACCGGCGAGACGTCCGATCAAAGTGGGTAGAAATGACGTGTAGTGTTTTTGTTTAGTCGTACGATAATGTTATTTAATTGTTAACGTGTTTACAGAGGTTCCGATGAAGGATGAGTCGTTCAAGAAGTTACGTGAGACATTTGTCATCAAAAGTAAAATTGGCGCCGGTACGTTCAGTAAGGTATATTTGGCGTATGCAAGGGGCGATGCCGAGAAGAAACGATATGCCATCAAGCACATCAAGCAAACAACACACCCAGAGAAGTTACGTCGCGAAATTTTTTGTCTACTCAAGATCGGGTGAGAAGAGATTATTTTTTTTCTTAGATAACCATTTCTTCCTATATTGGTTTGTGCATGAATTGCGAATAAGTGTTATTTGTTGATCAGTTGGTTAAAAAAATATCAAGAATGTTTTTACTACAGTCTACTATCGCCATATGAGTTATGATTTTTAGTATAATATTATGTTAATTATATTCATTTGACCTGATTAAGAGTTAAATTTGATTAATCATTGATCATACACATTATTTTTACCTTTAGATTAATTATTAATCAAACTGAATGTTTTTGTATTTATGTAAACCATAATATATATTTTTCTAAGTTTATATCATTAATAATTTTTCTATTTATTTTCAGGGGACAAGATAATGTTATGGGATTAGTAACCTCATTGCGAATTGGAAGTTCTGTTTGCTTGGTTATGCCTTATTTCAAACATGATCATCCATTGGTAATTAATATTTCTAAAGATTGTATGATGTATATTAATGTATAAATAAAGTTAATAATAGTTTTGTATTCTATATCTTATTATTAGATAATTAAATATTTATTGATTTTCAGACCTATTTATGCACAATGGATGCTAATGAAATGCGATTTTACATTAAAAACTTATTGATTGCATTAAAAAGGATACATTCTTTTAATATTGTTCACAGAGATGTGAAACCCAGCAATTTTTTGTATAACCGTTCTACTTCAACGTAAGTAATAATAATTTTTTTTTTAATTTGGCATATTAATTTTATTTGTGATTTTATTTTTTTTTAATTTTGTAGTTTCATGCTCACTGATTTTGGACTTGCTCACCCTAACATTAACCCTACTAGACGTAAAGAAATAAAAAGTCTGCCTGATAATAAGTCTGATAAGTCTGATATGTTCTCTCATAAACAAAATAGTTCAAGCTATAATCTCGATGTAAGATATTTCTTGATTTTTATGTTAATTATATAAAAATTATAATGTTATTGATACTAAAATTTGTTTTTAAATTATTTTAGGTTAACCATAAACGATCAAGTTCAGTAGGAAACATACGATTAAGTTCATATCAGAAACGTATTCTTCAAAACATAGCGGATGACACCAACTCTATACCTCATGGATGTAATTTAAAGAAAAGAACTAAACTAATGATGCCTAAAGAGCCATTATTAAAGGAAAATTCACCTATTAAAAAACAATTAGATGTTCCTAAGAATAATAATCCTAGTAATCCAAGTGCTATGATTAATTTATTTCATGTTAGTTTATTGCTTACTTAGATAACTCTTAAGAATTTTTGTGTAATTTTTAGTTAATTTATTGTGCTTTTTTGTACATAGGAGAAAAATAATTTTGCTGTTCCTAAAGTGCAACGCCTTACATGTGATTGTGTAGGGAAATTAAAAGTATGTAATATTTGTATAAAAAGACCGGAAATGAAAGCTCCTCGAGCAGGAACACCAGGATTTCGAGCTCCTGAAGTTCTCTTAAAATACAAATATCAAAATACTGGTAAGTGGTGAAGAAAAATTTAATATAAATAACTTTTGATCCAATAAAAATGTCTAAAATTAAATGATAATTTTTTAAGAATTTGATATGTTTCTAGCTCTTGATATCTGGTCAGTTGGAGTTATAATGTTGATTGCTATGAGCCGCTGTTATCCTTTCTTTAGTGCAGAAAATGATTCTACATGTTTGGCTGAAATGATAACTGTTTTTGGGGATAGGGCTATTAAAAATTTAGCCAAAATGTTAGGTCAGTTAAAATATTTAAAATATATATTATATATTTTTTTAATTATTTTATTTATTTTTACATCAGGTCGTAATGTAATTTGTGAAGTTCAAAAACCTCCTCTTGATCTTCGAGCAATTTGTCGTCTTTTGTGTCATCGATCAAGTGTACAAATTTTAAATCCAACTGCTGTTTCTTCAAGTGATGGTTTAGAAACCTGTAGTTTTTGTACAAAACCAATACAACTATCTGGCTGTGAAGTTTTTTCAGATAGTTGTAGTTGTTACTTAAATGTTGCTGATGATTTTCCTTATCCTGCATATGATCTCTTAAAAAAATTGTTATGTTTGAATCCAGTGACACGAATAACAGCCGATATTGCTTTGAAACATCCATTCTTTAAAATGAATGAGAAGAAAATTTAAATCCTTAAAAACTTTATTATTTTAGTTAACTCTGTTTTTTATATATTCAATTTAAATTTTTAATCGTACCTTTTGCAAAATGTAAAATTATTCAACTTCAATTTGTAAAAGAAATCCATCATTAAATTAGATTCATATGAACAAATTGTGTAAAAAAATTGAATTAATATTGTGTAGTTATTCCTTTTCATTAATTTCCATTTTTTTATTTCTAATTGTATTAACATTTAATTTGAATCAATTTTAATTGAGGTATGTTTAGTTTTTATATTGTATTGATGTCTATGTATAGTGGTAAGTATTAGATTTAAGGAAAACCTAGTCATGCTTTCTATTATTTTTAATTTAATATTTGATTTATACAAACATAACCTAAAATTTTTAAATGTATATATTATACATTTAACTTTGAACATTGTACATAAAATATTATAAATTAATGAAGTAATGCAACTTTATTCAAATCAAACTTAAAATTGACATTTTTTATATTTTGTGAATTGAAATTTAAAAAAATGTAATCAACGTTTATAAAATCATCTTCAAATAGTTGTAACTGGTGCTAGGATTTATGTTATATACAATAGTAAGATATGTATTTCAGTTTGTTATAGTATGCTAAAATATTCAATAAAAATATATTATTAAGTAACCAATATTTTTCAAATATAAAGTGAAAGAATTTTATAAAAAAATCATCTTATAATTTCATGATGAATTGAAAAAATCTACTTTTTATGTAATCAATTTAATTTTTGTTCCTCTTACTCTAAAATAAACAATAATAAATTATTTAATTTATTTTTAAAATATGCAATTATTAACTATTATATTTGAAACAATCAAAGTAACAATAGATCATGCTTATCAATATAAGGTAATTCATTGATATAACTAAATTATTATAATAACAATGCATAAAAAAAAAAAAAAATCATTGAGTAATTTAAATCCTAGTTCTAGTTGTAATCAATAGGTATTTTATTTTATTTTTAAGATCATTGAAGCATAGATTTAATCATGTTTTTAATTAACAGTTTGTTCAAAATACAATTATAATTTATTAATATCTAATACTTGAAACCAATAAGATGATTATATTTTTAATGTTTTATAATCAAAATTAAGATTATAACTTTATTTGTTGATTCCATTGACCATATTTAGTAGATAGTTAAATTATTTTTATTGTTTAAAATAACTATTATTTTTTTTTTAAATTACTATTATCATACTGTGTTACTGCTTATTTAAGTTATATTTGTTATTAATTTAAAATGTTCATACTTAGTTAAAAATGTATTTAAATGTAGTTAATTGTTGATAATTGATAAGTTAGTATTTGGTTTGTAAAATTGAATGTTTTGTTTGTATTAGGTTGTTAGGTATTTCTAATGATATGTAAGCGTATTATTTAAGTATTGTATATTGCATCAACATTTTCTAGTCTATAACAATGCTAAGTCTATGTAATTGAAATTGTATTTATAAAGTTCAGGGTTTAAACATGTTTAAATTGTTTGAAACAAATATACTTTTGTTGTAAACGCTAAGTGTTTAAACCTTGAACAGAAATCGATTGAACTGATTTTTTTAACTTTTTTTTTATTGTTTGTTTTTGTAAAGTTGAAATAATATTCATTTTATCCTTTTGATAAGTAGCATATTCTGTATATTACAGCCGTTATGTGGGATTTGTAACTATGATAAGGGTAAAAATTAAAAGACTGTTCAATTTAAATGTTTAATTACTTATGGTATTGAGGTGTGGTTATTTTTTACTGTGCTGACATGAATCACGATAAATACATTATTAATGTAGTTTCATTATTATAAAGAACTATTTTATTTTTGTCATTCTTGTCATGATGTATAGTATATAACATACTGAATAGTCATAAATGAGTTATTTTAGTTATAATTTAATTGGTATTTGAAACAATTGATCCAATAAATTAATTTATTCTGTTTTATTTTAGTCAAGAATACTTTTTTGTTTGTATTTGTTTTTTATTTTATTTTGGTGTGCGAGTGTATTGTATTTATAATACCTATTTATTAGAAATGTATTTGTCCATTATTCTGTTCAATAGTCAATAGTTACCATTCATAAATAAATTACTTTTTAATTGTTAAATTATTCATAATATACCGGCATTGTAGTCATGAAAATGTATCCATTAGTTATTAGTTATTACCTATTTTATGTTCAATGTAGTAGTATTAATGTTTTTTTTATAAATATTGAAATAAACCAAACTTACATAAAAAATCATTTCTTTTGATTTTAATCACAGAAATGAACTTACAGTTAGGTGTTGTATTTAAGCTTAAATTCGATAAATTCACAGAACAAATTTTAGAGTTTAGATTAAATTTATAAAACTACTATTGAACAATAGTTTCCAGCTATATTATTTTATTAACATTTTTTTTTTTACAGTTCTGCATTTTTGGTGTGCAATTGGCTTGGTGCGTTTCCTATTGTATACAATAAAAGCAGTAAGTTGTTCTCAACGTCAAAATGTGGACTGTTAATTGTTTTCGTACATGTCGCGATTGTTGTACTACAAATATACACGCATTTGACGATGATATTTTTTGGTACTATAAAGAAAACGTCGGTTGTCACGTCTATCGTGTTAAGCACCAACGGGATCGGGTTGCTGTGCATCTTACTGAGAAGAATGATGTTTGTGAGTGACACAGTTAGATGTTACAATAGCTTGTCTGAATGGTCAGCTGACATTTCGGTACCGAAATCGTCAATTGTAATTATGTATGCCAGTATAGTGTCAGTGCTAATTGAATTCGTTGGAGATATTATAGATAGGTATGTAACGGTGTTACGTCATTATTTTTGGATAGATATAAATATTTTTTTTAACTATTTAAAAACCAATTTATTGTAATTATTCGTGTAATTATAATTTATAACATGTTAATAAAGAATTCTTTCGATTTATCTTCAGCATACAAATTTACAATTTTAAAACTTTTCTGAATCAAAATCTACAGTTTTATTACGTATTTAAATTGATTTATAAATTCGTTATACCTTGTTTGTAAAAATTAAGCATACACTTAAATAGCTATTTAAAAATTCACTTCAAAATTTTAAGAGGTTTCCACATTCCTCTCGTTACCTATCACAATAAACCAACTGTAAATTTTTATTGTTGGATTTATCTTATTTTATTATAAGTTATAACTATATCTAGAAGTAAAACAAAAAGAAAAATACAAAAAATGAAAATGTTTTAATGTACTTACTTATGTAAATATTGTTTTATAATTTGCAAATTATTAATCTATATGTGATTGCTTGAATAGGTAAGCCAAATTAGTTTTTGTTTAAAAATGAGCTTCAATGATTTTTTCATGTTTATTCTGGGAAGAAAAATATGGAAGTTATCACTAAGATAGGGAAATATCCAAAATTGGGGAAGGGGATGGATAATATTCAGCACTTGCAGATCTTACTCGTTTCAAAAACGATGTACTTACATTGCATATTATATTATATTTTATATGTATATAGTATATACATTACTTATATAATACTGATTACTATTATTATTCATAGCGTTAAAAATGTTTTTGCAAATTTAGATACATGAAAAATAAGTCCGTGAACTTGGACAACATTACTACCTATGCGTTTTTGGGCTTCGAAATGCAACTGATACACACTTTCTACGCTATCGGTCGATTGTACAATGATTTGAACAACTTCGTCAAATTTGACTTACTCGATGACTTCGAACGGATTCGTCAAGCTCGACAACGGAATCTCGTATTATACACGTTTTGCAAAAAGTTCAACTCGCATTACAATTTGGATTTGATTATACTTTTGTCATGCTATCAGCTGTATGTGCTTTTGGTACTGTTTAAGCTCATAAATAGCCTGGCCACAAGTATTGCGACCGAAAAGTAAATTGTATAACTCGCACATTAACGGATATTATACTTAATATACAAATATAATTATATTGCTGTGATTTGCTATTGTAGTTTGATTCGCTGTAGCATGCGTTTTTGTCTGTGATCTGATTACCGAGTAGCAATCGCTTCTTTAATATAACGGTATAAATAATATGTAATGAATTCGCCAGTCGCCTTGTTCAAACCTTTAAAAGTATGCGTCATAATTGTATTATGATATTGATGCACTTCGCTTGTACAATTATTATGTAATCACATTTAATAAATAAATTATAGAACAATAGTTTCTTTGTTGAATCTAGGTTTTAAACTATTAATAGTTAGTAATTATTATGTTTTAGTTTTTTTTACAACTTTGTTAACTTGAAAGTTATCATCAGAATAATACGAATGACAAGATTATTTATGGTTTTCATCTACATAATAGAGTCAAGTTCTTATTTACATAATAAGGTAATTTATTTTTTAAATTATTATTAACTTTAATAATTTAATCTATATTCTATAAAATACCTAATATAATGGTATAAAACGATTTTGAGTGAGACTCGTTTGAAAGTAACTGAAAAAAATCAATTTTTTAAATTGCTCATAATATGAATAAATAAATAATATACTTATTTCCATATGCGTAGTTTGGGGGAAGGCTTGGAGGGGGGCTTAGCCTCCTCCATTTTGGAAAATAGTTTACTTAAAATGCAGACGAAGCCTTCCACGAGTCGGTATATGTCTACCCCCGGAAGATAACAGCCTCCTCAAAAATTCTTACCACCCTACGCCTATACTTTACCATTGATATTTTAGAATTATCAAAATATCATAAATTGGAGCGTTTTTCCACGGGGTTTTTTTGTGCAACACGCATTAAATGAAAATAGGGTAAGCATTAAAGTATAAGGTAAATGGTGACATAATTTTCTACCCAAAATAATGATTATAGGTATAAAAAATAAATAAATATTACCTACTTCATGTTATCATGTTATACTTGTTAGCTTAGTAACTTAAAAAACGTGTTTTTAGTATTGCATTTGAGTAATTTGATTATTTGCTTGTTTAGAGCGTTTTTACATTTTATCATTTATTACGCAATAGAGTGAATTGTCGGAAGCATCAAACCAAAGAACAGGTAACTTATTGAATCTTAATGTAATTCATAATCCTTGGTAGATTATTTTTTAACTTTTACACATGTAAATAATAGAATAAATCAAGTTGGTATAATATTTTAAAGCAATAGCATTTTCACGTAAACTAATAACTTTAAATAATATGTATTTATAATAAACTAGTTATTTTCCGCAGCTTCATTGAAATATTAATAGTTTTGTTATGACGAGTAAGAAAGCTATATAGTTAATGTTAAGCGTGTTTCGTAGATTACGTTGACATTTTAAGTAAATTTGACAATAAAATTCTGATTTCCTATAAAAACTTTCAACCCTTTTTCATTTCTTTAGAGGTTAAATTTCTTAGAACCCCTTTTTAAATTATGCCTATATTATAAAATCAATACCTTCTCTAAATCTCCAATTTCTATCAAAGATCTTTCAATAATATTGAGTGGTTATTAATCCTTAAGCTCCTTAGGGATTAATCAGGGCCGATTTATGAATATTTTGCTGCTCATAGTCTATATTACATTTGTTTCTTAATTTAACGTATTGATATTTTATTTCAAAAAGGCATTACTATATTTATTAATATGTTATGCTAAATTGCTAAATATAGATTAGGTTAGGTACCATTTTATTAACGTATCAATTAATAATATTTGGCTTGTTGTCTTTTATCGTGAATATTTCCACACATAATTAATAAAAGTTTTAAAATGAATTCAGATATGGGTTCAAGTGTTTATTAGCGGGATACAACTTACTATGAGTATAACTATGATAATATAATATATACAATATACTATATACCTATATAACTATTACAGAGATTTATTTTGAACACTTGATATTGCTTTAACTTAATCGGTAATACAGCTATGGGGTTAACTAATAAAAAAGAGCTTACGTCGTGTTTATTAGCGTTCAAGTTATCTTCATATCAAATTTCCAAAAAAAAGGTTCAGGGATTTATTAGTTTTTTGCATTTATTATACGTCATAACTCATAAATCATAATACATAATATTATAAAATAAAATATTTTAATTTAAAGTGTTATTTAGTCCATGTAGGTTGTATACTTAAATATTATATTGTCTATCTATATTCATATAAATAGGACTTTATTATTGAATTAGTTTTATAATATTTATTAGGTGCATTATAGGTAACATTTCAAACATAAAGTATGTAGTAGTTATCCTTGACCTTAAGGCACGTCTTGAAGTAAGTAAGTATACTTTATAGCAATGATTTGGTGAGCGCATAAACTTTTATGTATTTATAAACCAACCTTGATTATATTATGGGTCGTGAGCCGAGATATAACTATTGAGCTTAAATAAGTGACTGAGTGATCGATATAAACGTGGAATAAGGAATTATAATATTAATATAATCATACACATAGTATAGTTTATACTGCCACGAGAGCCTTCAATCGTGCATCTTATTTGAATTTACAATAAATAAGTCGATCAGGTACATAACTATGATAGCTCAGACATTCAGTTTAAGTATGTTTTTAATCAAAATACAATTTTAACTAACATAAATAACAATAAATTATAGTATACTAAAGTGTCGCGGTGTGATTGGTCCTTCTGATATTATACATATTATGTATGAAACCTACAAACTTTAAATTAAATTTGTTTATTATCATCTTTATTATTATACTTATTATAATAGAGTTTTACTTAAATAATAATAGAATTTCATATAAATAATAAAAATAAATGTTATTTTGTAAGTTCATTAATTAAGTAAATTTAATGTATACTCGTATATCATTAATAATTTTTATTACCTAAACGAATTATGTTCTTTTATGAATTTATGATTGGAAAATGTTGATTATGCAAACAATTATTATTATTATGTTCTGTATTTTCTTTATTAATAAAAATATATATAATTAAATAAATAATTTATTTTTATTTTTACAGGTTTATTTGTTTTTAAATGAACTAAATGTTACAGAAGTAAATATATCAGCCAACCATTGCTATGACGTAAATAAAAAGTTCCTGTACTCTGTAAGTTTTACAAGTTACAATATTCCACAGTTTTCATGAATAAATTCATAAATCATAACTTAATATTAAGCGTTATGTCAACAATTTAATATTTTAAGACTTAAGTTCATAGTTTAGTAGTAAAAAATTAAATGAAACAATATAATATTTTAAAATTGATGTTTATTTCACTTTGACGACTTTGCCATAAAAGTTGCATAAATATAAGTTAAAATATCTAATAATTAAAAAATAGAGCACATTTATAATATTAATACATGTTTATCACTACAATTTCTATCATGAATGATTAGCAATTAATATTTATTTAAATGAATCAAATAAATGTCAGCTTTTTTAGCTTTATTACTTTCAAAAAGTATAAATTACAAAAGTTTTTATAAATGTATTTTACTGAAAATGATTGCAATATTGTACTTATAATATATTGATTTATGATTAACTGTTATTTAAAATCAATGATATTATTACGATTTAACATTTAGCATGAAGGTTGTTAAATTATTATATTAGAATATAATATAATTTTACATTTTTAATGTATAAATTACTTACTTTAAGTGATTTAATGATTAATGATGTGTATAGAACATTAATTAAGACATTTAACAATACTATTTTTTTTTTTTGTTCTTACAGGTATTTAGTTCCATTATTGGGTTTATCATATTGGTTGTATCTTTTTTGTGTAATCGATTCTAAAATTTTACGTGCACATTCATTTTAATGTTATAAGAGTAATAAGAGTATTTTTTTTTCTTACATAATATATGTAAAAATGTTTTAGCATCATCAACTAAAGTTTATATAATTACACAATTATTTAAATTTATAATTACTTATGAATATGAGATACATATTAGTTGATGGAATTTTGTTTCGTTAACATTGTTCGAGAAAGTATATATATATTACATAAAACTGTATGTTGATTTCAATATTATTGTGTTCTTTTTCAGAACTTCAGATAACAAGTTCTTAATATTACATGCATAATTCCTATTACATATATATATATATATATGCTTAACTAACTGTAGATAATCCTCTTTGATGCGTTCCTTTTAAGAACAAACATTTGGTATGACCTCATAGTAATTTTATAGTTATAGATTAATTATAAGTTAATTCTTTGTTTGGTACGTTATAGGTACATATTATATAATTATTTATTATACATATAGATATATAGCCATATAGGTAGGTATACAATTTTATTTTAATTTAAAATAATAGTTATAAAGTACGTTATATCAAATTAAGTATAGGTAGTGTAAAACCGATTTATGATTGTGTTTTATAATGTTTGATATATTTTTTTTTTCAGTGAGTGTTTAATGTTTTATTTAATGATCTCTTAAATTTTTCGTTTTAATTAAGTTCAACATTTTAATCATTTTTTGCTAAATTCTGTGTATCTTTAAGTGTATTATTTTCATTATTATATAAGTTTCATAGATTAAAAATATTTTTTAACAATTGAAATAGATTTATAAAACACTAAGCGCTAAAAGAGTTTAAGTCGAAATCAATTGGCTGTAAAATATGAACGTGACTACGGAACCACTCGTATACCTATAATAATAATTCATAATATTACTATAATAGTGTTGGTAGAACATTGTTTGCGAAAAAAAGATAAACTTTTTTTGTAGAACCCTTTTGTATTATTCCACTCCACTCGTCAATATTTTAAATAACTGAAATTTATAAAATTATTCGTCAAACTATTTGATTTTTATGTATCGAGGTATTTTAAAAAATATTTGGTTTTGCAAAAAGGAATTAAAAAAGGATATTTTCATTGAAAATGTTAAAAGAATGGTAACGATTAAACAGTAAAATAAATGTATATCACTTAAAAAACGTTGTTTTTAAAATTATACAAAATTTTTTTTTTTTAATTAGGCTAATAGATAGTTTTTGAAATAAGGAGTGTCTTACATTAAATGTATCACTCGGCATATATTAATACATCATAACTATTTGCCGACTTAAACTGAAAATATATAAAAAACGAATTATTTAAGAAAATATTGTGATGGATATTATGTGATTCTTGGTGTTAGTTTAGAATAATTTTCAAGCGGCTGAGCTTCCTGTATTAAAAATTAAAATTAATGCGATTCGTGTCTCTGTAGTGCTGTATAATATTTTTAATTTCGATCTAAATGCTTGGATCCCGCCGTTGTGTTAATGGAAGTTGTACACGTATGCAATACAATTACGGAAACGTTGAAAATCTCATCATTTTTATCTCGTACGCGTCGCTTGAGTCATAGAAATTAATTTAAGCTACTGGTCCATGGCGTGATTGAGGAATTGAGAGAGAGCGAGAGAGTGAGTTAGAGTCGTCAACAAAGAATACTATTGGGCTGGTTTTTATGATAAGACACTAAACATCAAATACTGTTGAAAAAAAACACGTGGTAGCCGTGGCGTATGGCTATTTAGTATTTACTATTTACTAATCGTGGATTTGTAGCGACGTAGTCGTATGTTTTTACAGTATTTATATTTTACACATTTTACACACCATGCACAATACAATTGACGTGTCGGTATTCGTACCCATTTAGCAGTAAACAGTAATAGTATTTTTTTTATTGTAAATCAATCATAAAAGCATTATGTTTATCAGAGATAGTATTTAAAAAGCGATTATTTTATCATTAAGCATTACCTACAGTAAAATGTACGCGTTTTAGAAATATATATTTCTATACGTGATTTCAAGTCATTGCAAATTTACATGAAAAATAATTCTATATTTCACCACTTCTTATCGACATTATTTTCAAATTTAAAGTATCTATAATTTTCAAGTTTAGTCTCGTGAATAGTATCCGTGTACAACGCATCAATAGTTTGCCTCTCCGCTCTAAAATGTAAAACATGTTTATAAGTCATTACTAATTATTGTATACAATATCATAGTGACAACCAGTTGCTCGATATTCGTATTTTGCCTATCAAAATGCTCAGAAAAATATTCTTCTTCGGAGTATGAAATTAAAAATAAATATTAACGTGGTAATTTAACGTAGTATCATCATTGGATAAACGGAGAGGTATGATGATAACGATTATAGGATAGAAGGTTTTGTTTTCATCAAAAGTCTGTCATATTGGCGAATGACGAGTAAATACCGTGGAACATTCGAATAACGACTTTATTAAAAAACGTACAAAGTCATACTGAGTCGAGAATTAATTTGATTGTTTATACCGATTGAAGAATTGCTCTGTATAATATTATTATAATATCGTGTATGCGTCGCGCACGTAAATATAGACGCAGGAGCCGCAGCTGTGTTAAATAGCGCGACCGCGTCGTAGAGAGGTCTTGCCACGGCGGCGCCGATAGGTATACATGCACAATAGCCACTATGTGAGTAGGCCATGCCATTCATCGCAGTGCGCGCGACCGCGAATGGTTCACGGCCGTTTTCACATCAATCGATTTCCGTTAACGTATTATAACAACAGTCACATCAATCGATAATAAAAATTTTAACGAAATATCGTCCGCCGTTGACCGAATTTCTTGCTTTAGTACAAAATAATATATAACGTGCGCATGGTTTTCAGTTTTCGATTCCCGTTTAGTTTTCTCCATTTGTTTTCTTCATATTCCGACTACGGCGACAACGGCATTCCGCGATTTTGCCGGAACGTGACATCGGCTTCTCGATCGCTGCTGTAGCAGTCGTTGGTAACTATTATATTAATATTATAAATCCACGAAATCGCGATTCACGCCGCATCGCGACATACAGCCGATATAATAACTCATAACATTATACAGACGTCAACCGTATTATAATCAACTGTATCTATCACAAATATCGCAAAGATTTAGTATAATACCTTTACGTTGCACCTGCAGGTCTATATAATATAATATTGTCGCGGTGTATCAGCAACTGCAGGAGCAGGACTATGGCAATAAACGAAGCGCGTGCGCCGACGTACGTTGCTGTTATATTGATTGGCGGCACCCGGCTGCCGTTCAAAAATAAATTAGCATGTGCTAGGCACGATGCCGCAGCGTATTTAATAATTTACTGCTGTAATATTATTTGGCGACTGTATTATATCTCTTGTAATCGTACGTCGCAACGAGTTTGAGTATCCAATGGTCACGCGCACATTTGCTTTTTTACATACATAGTTGCTTGTCTATTTAAAGCAGCACCGCCGTAACATGAGCAGGTTAACTATGATTTTTATTTTAATTATGTTGCAATCGTTTTTCAGCTCGTTAGATTTTGTGGAATACAGGAATGCATTGCTGAAAAGAATACACATTTAAAGGCGCATCTAAAAACTTAACGTTCAGGAGCAGTTTACATCCTCCTTACGCCATATAAAACCTTTACGCTATTACAGTAGTGGATAAATAAAGAATTACGACTCACACACTAATAAGGTTGAGCTTGTAGGTTCATATAGGTATGTGTTTCGAAAAGAAAAAAGTAAATTCCACCAATTAAATACTAGAATAATATATTGTTTGTGGTCATAAAAATAAAATTGTGTACGTCATACAGAATGTTTCTCCAAAAATGCACATTTCATTTTTTCTTTTAATAAGGAATTTATTTAAAATTTGATTTTTGGAATTTTTAAATAATAGTTCATATTTTAAAATAATTGAGTTTTTTAACTTATTACTTAAGGGGTGTTCTGTGGTAAAGTTCTAATTTTCAAATAAAAATCCTCCTTTTTTGTATACATTTTACATAATTTGATAGATAATTATTTTATAATTATCCATTGTGAAAATTATTTTTGAAAATGTTTGTATACCTAATTCAAAATTTGAATGAGTATAGTTTTCAAGGTATATAATATTATTGTACCTATATAATGTTTTTATTAAGTAGTACAAAAAAATCTCCAGATTTTTAAAATACAGTCTTTAACATATTTAAAAATTCCAAAAATATACAACAGTTATTTTTTAATCATATTGATAACAACTACATTATTTGTAACTAAAATCTGTTTTGAGTTTAGTTAATGTATTAATAGTTTTAGTTAAAATAATATTGCAAAAATAAATTGAATTTATTAGAGCTAAATTATTGTTTTTTTTTTCTTATAATTAAATAAAAAATATTACAATTTAGTATTTACCATACAAAAACAGAAAAATTGCACATCATATTATAATAGTATAGTATCTACATAGTTTAATAATAAACAGGTAATATCATATAATTTTTTAGTAATTTATAAAATCAATGCTGACGTACATTTGATGACATATATTTTTTTTCATTTTTATTTCTTTTTTATTTATATTTTTAATTAAAAATTGTATAATTATATAAAATTAGAAAAAAAGTATAAAACTAAACAAGAATACTTTGAAAAATATACTTTAAATAATACCTGTAAGTACTTTTTACAAGTAGATATTTAAAATATATTGTGTTTGAGCAAATACTTAAAAAAGTATTTGAATATTTGTTATTTAAATACCTACTGTGGCCGTGTTCTCATTTATGTTTTTCACGTTTGTCTACATTTTCGTACCTACATGCTAAAAAATGTGTAGGGAATACAATGCAGGCGTTGTATACAGACGTTTGTTATCATTCTTTATAGAACTACAACTGTTGTGTTTTGAATTAGGTAATAGGAATACGACGTTGCGACAACACACTGATTATGTCATTGTACAATATGCCGCTACCGCCAGCCCACTATGGGCAGTAATAGTTAACATTGTAAAAACGTTTTAAAGTTTTAAACGCTTGTCAGCGCACAATGATTGACATCCTACAATATAATATTGTTGCACTCTAACAATATAAATATTTGTGTGGTTTAATTTCGTGTTTTATATGCAGGCGGCGTAAGTATTACGATTAAATGTATCTATTATCTGGTCAAAGACCTTCAGTCGTGTAATAAAGTACTTTTGGTATTGTATTGATCTATAGTCTACAGTAATTTACACTTTACTTGATATAAATAGGTATACACGTATATTATAAGTTATGAGGTTATGACTATATTTATTGAAAATGATCATAAGATCTGCAATTTTATATCACTCGCGTTATATATATCTACAGTACTCTATTTGTGCTTCTATATATCCATTAGCACTCGGAAACATAATGTTATTGTTACCATTAACTATATTATGATATAAGTATTATATTAAATATATACTATAGGTATAGCACCTATCTACTCATTCAATTATTGTAAATTTGAATCTATATGTTATAATTTAATGTTTATTATAAAATCAACTTCCTGTTCGAGGTCTGTATAAATAATTAAGTAAAAGACTTAATAGTATACATATAAATAAAAAATGTGATTTTGAGTTAATAATTTTAAAATGTATTCATTGCTCCACTCAGAATCAAAATGTTTTCCTTTTTAATTTAAACAGAAATACAATATAATGAATTTGAGCTGTTTTATTTCATAGCAGTTCATCAGCTTGTGTATTGTTATATGTCTATGTATTATAAATGCACATAGCATATTATATTTATGTCAAATATCATAATATATAGTTAAAATATTTACTACATATACTGACTAAGTACAGGTAGACCATGATCTGATCTAATCGAATCTATTTTATTTATGTCTTATTAAGATAGATAGATTTAAGACAAGTAATAATCATAACAATCAAATTAATTTTTGAAAACTCATATTATAAACAGAGAAAATTACTGTTTAAATTGTGATCATTTGTTTAGATAAAGATATAAAATGTGTATACAATATAAATTGGAAAAATATTATAAAAAGTTCCAGCTATTTAGTTGATTTTGCAAAAAGTACCATGTAGATACCTCTATAAGTTTTTAATATTTTTATCTTGCTTATATCATACACGTATTAATAATTAATTTCTGTTTGTTTATATGAGTATGCGTCTTAGGGATGGGGATGCGAAAATGAAGATTTTATTAGAGTTAAATCTTATCATATATCAACTAAATATTGAAAATAGCCCAATAAGTTAATCTGCAGTATATTTAGTTTGATTTAATGCAATAATACGGGTTGATATTTTAACAAGGGTTTAATTATATTATGTTTGTATGTTTATTAAGTATTGATGAATGTAAAATAATACTGTTGTGTTGGGCATTAATCAATAATACCTCTATTCATGAACATTTTTATTATGTTTTAGCAAAATACTGAATGACTATATACAGAGTTTTTAACAACACAAAGTTCAAAGACTGAAGTTGTTTAATATAGAAAAAAATGACTTACGACGACCTATTGGAAAAAATGGGAAATTTTGGGAAGTACCAGAAAAGAATATACTTCTTCTTGTGTCTACCTGCAATATCGTGTGCTTTACATAAACTGGCTGGAGTCTTTATCTTAGCCAAAACTGATCACAGGTAAATAGTTTCAATGATACGTTACACACATGTGACGTATATGACGTATATCATGTATGAATCACGAGTGATCCATTTAAACGTAGAACACTTATTATCACAGAAAACATTAACTTTAAAAGAATTATAAATGCATTTTGTCATTTAAAAAATAAAAAAAAAATAGTAAAATAAAGATATAAGAAAAGTTGAATTAATGTAGTTGAGGAGAATCTAAGGAATATGTGATTAATAAATGATAAGTGGAAATATATAATGCATGGCAGAGATGGATTGCATAATGTCGTATTAGCGGAAAAAACTTTTGACGAGTTGTAAAGACTAGGAAAATAAGAAGACAAAATAGTAGTAATATATTTTATTAGAAATACGTTTTTATTTAGTTACCTTGAAAATATTCTTTTAAAACGTAAATAATTTTTGAAAAGATGAGTGTTTTACGTTAAATTGACCATCTGGCATATTTATAATATTTACAATTAGTAATCTATTTATATATATTTTTTTATATAAGCTAATATTGTTTTCCCGTTATAGATGTCAATTGCCGGGTGAACTCGATAATGCTTCATATGTTTTACCGCCTAACATCATGAACATGTCATATCCATTTGATTATAAGTTGGAACATTTTTCTTCCTGTAAAATATACGATACGAATTTCACTGAAGCGTATTATTCGTCCAATATGCCGGTGAACCATAGTATAAATTGCCATCGGTGGATATACGACAGAGAGACTTATCAAAATACCGCAGTGATGGAGGTGAATTTTTAAGTGCTCATATTCTCTTACAATCGTTTAAAGTGATCAATTTTATTTTTTGGAATAGTTCAACTTAGTCTGCGATAGAGCATGGTACAAAGGTACAGCGGACTCAATGCTTATGGTTGGTGTTATGTTGGGATCGATAATATTTGGATACTTGTCGGACCGGTGAGTTATACTTCAATATCTAACGTTAATCATAATTTTTAACACGAATTCTGTATGTAAAAAAATTGAATATTAAATAGCTATGTTCCTGTACATAGTTATTAGTTACATACCACGATTGGTACCTACTAGTTTAATACTATGTAATTAAATGTGCATTATTTTAGAATACACACTTTGTGAAGGTGAATAATTTATTCGTGTAACTTGAATTTTAAGACACAATAACCCACATATATTTTATAAATAATGATTTATCAAAGTACGCTCACCCTCTTTTTATTTAATAATACATTTATTTAAATTCTGATTTTTGATAGTTTTAAACACACTTAGAGACCATATTTTCATAATCATGAGATTTTTTTGTACTATAATTAAGGAGTATCCTGTGGTGATACTAACTTCTGATTTTCAATTAAGAAACCTCCAATTTTACTGTAAATTATTTAATGAATAGTGGTCTTCTAACTTTTCCTTATCTAATTCAAAATTTTGAATAGTAGTTTTTGAGTTATTTAACGTTGGTGTACAAAGGTTAATACGTCCATGATATTGGATTTAGAAGATATGATTCTATAAGATATAGACGTTATTGTACTTTTATTTTATTGATCTTATTTTAAGCCCGAAAACTAAGGTCATTAGTTATAAATAGAAACAGTAGATATTTTTTGTAGTTTGTTTGTAAGGTTAAAACACGTGTGTGTATGAGTGTACGCCGTATGAGTTCGTCATTAAGAATTAAGTTGGGGATAATGTACATATGCTTTATGTATTATATATATACATTTGGAGATGGGGATTCAAAACTAAATGTATTTAATTATTTTAGATATCTATCATTTTGAAATTACATTTTCTTTAGATTTAATTTTTTCATTATTAAAACCATTTTCTTCTTCAGATTTTGATTTATTTTTTTCTAACAGGTAAACTTGAAATATTTATGTTAATAGACAATAAGTTATGTTTTATATGAAGTTGTTGAAAGTTATTTAAAACAAATTTAAATTAAAAATCTAAAACATATTTATCAACGGTGGTTAACCATAATGCAATTTTTTTTGAATAAATCTGAAAAATATTCATCATCAAATTGATTGGGAGAAAAATATGTCAATGATTTTAAAATATTTTTAATGTGATTATACCTTTTATTAATCTTAGTAATAGTTTTATCTAATATTATATTATAAATTTCATTTATGGATATATCTTGTGGTATATTTGATCTTTCATTTTTTTAAAGTTCTCTATCCGTTTTTTTATTTAACTGGTTCGTTTAGATTTCCATGTCTGTTCATCTAATTCATACTTTATACAAAACAAATTACATTCATTAAAAAAAACATGTTGATAATTTATCTTTTTCCATACTTCTTAAGAGACTTAATTTATTTTTTGTTGCATTAATTTATCTTATAGCTTATGGCATACAGTATAATACAAGTGTGGTTATCTAAATTACGCAATACTAAAAGTATAATTATACAGGGTTAATTCAAAAGATTCTGTATCATTGAAAGTTGAAATTGTTTTTTTTTTTTGTTTAATTTACGTTGAAGTTCTTTGGTTTTATTTTTGAACGTTTATAAATCATGTTAATAGCATGATAATTAATTTAAACATATTATAGCAAACATTATAATTTATAATACTTTAATATATTAATGGTGAAATAAAAGTATAATTATTGTAATGTTTTTTAAAAACAAATGATTCTAAGAGTAAAAAATAAATATATTAGATAGGTAGCTTGGCAGGTATTAAGTATTATAATTTCAATACTTACTTACAAGTTATAACTCACACTTACCACCTGAAGTTGAAGAAAATTCACTAGGTATAATATCCTCATAGATTTTAATTTTTTTCGGTGCCGATAAGAAAAATTTAATGGATAAATTGGATTGTTTTGTTTTCATTATTGAATAATAATCCAGATGTCTTTGACAATTTTTTAAATTTATATTTCCTCGATTATACGCGAAACTTTATTTATTCTTGTGTTTTGGTTGATTTATAACAATAAAAATATCAAATCTAATGATAGAAACAGTATTGAGATAATATATCTTTACATTTTGTTAGTTGTTACAAAATATCTCAACTTTCAAGATAAATAATAAGATATAGCTATTTAAAAAAATTTCAATATTCTTAACTATGACAACCCAACTATACCTACGCTGAATTTAGACTGGAGTAAAGCCCCAGTCTTTTGTATGTTTAAGTCACCTCTGCTTAGATGTATTAGTATATATCATAAATATTAATAAAACTGGAAAATTTATTTATTTTTTATTGTACTTTAATAAAATAATATTAAAAATTAAGATGCTTATAAATATATGGATAAATCGGTGTTTAATATTATAAACAAATGTTTTGAGCTACGTATTTGTACATTTTTATCGAACCTAAACGAGTATTTTTTTTTAGGTAAGTAATAAAATATGTAGGTATTTAAATATAGCTGTTATCTTTAGACCTTTTTAAGTGATCAATATACAGACACTGAGACACTAATAATTATATAATATTATTATAGATAAAGTCTATTTAGATTATTTATTGCAATAAAAATTGTATTTATATGCCATAAAATATTATAATATAATATTAGAGTTGGTTAAATTTTTATCTAAATAATTCAAACACATTCTTAAGTAATTATATATTATACAAGTACATAATATGTTATGTATTTGAATGTATTTAAAAAAAATAATTTTAAATATTTTTTTCTATTACATAATATATTTAATCTAATAAAATACCTGAAAGATATTCCAATGATTATAAAAATTCATTTTTTTTAAAATAACACCTTAATCTGGATAATTCATCATAATTTGTAATACTATTATCAGCCGCCTATACGTTTAATAATTTTTTTTGATCAAGTCTTAAACTTTTATTGTTGTCAGGATCGGAAGAAAAAATATTTTTATGATATCTCTTTGGCTGCAGGGAATCGTCGGTTGCGGTATGGCATTTGCCCAAGAATATTGGAGCTTTACACTTCTCAGAGTATTGGTTGGAGCATCTACTTCAGGGCTATACCTAGCAAGCTATGTCATCGGTAAACCGTCTACTATAACTAAGCTTTTACTTTTTAGCTATATTTAGATATCAATATTCAATACGAAACTAAAACATTGTTAAATACTCAAAAATGAACACTGCACACGCCACACGGCTATGTTAATAATAATATTGACTTTAATGGACTCACTTTAATAGAATGTGTATTTAAATATAGGTTCTTAGAACGTAAGATTTTACCGTTTCAAATATTTTAAAAGTTCAATTATTGTTCACAGGCTTGGAATTTGTCAGCCCTAAATACCGAATGGTGGTTGGCGTTGTTATACAAATGTTCTTTTCTGTCGGTTTTCTTTTAACGTCCGCATTTGCATATATTTTCCACAATAATTGGAGATACTTTCAGCTGGCTATAACTATACCGACTCTGTTATACACGCCCTATTATTGGTTAGTAATGCACGCATTGGTTTCATAACCAGTAAAATTTTTATAAAACTAATTTTTAACTTTTAAGGTTTATACCAGAATCTGTGCGATGGCTATTGACCAACGGTAAACTGGAGAGAGCCGTAAAAATTCTACATAAGGTGTGCAGGGTGAACGGTGTGGACATTTCAGATAAAGACATTATTGAAATATTGGAGTGCGATTTTGAGAAAAAGCCTTTAGTACAGACCGATGCTCAACCAAATACATCGTTTTTTGATTTATTCAAACACCCAGTGATTTTGAAGAGATCTATCATTATAATGCTATTGTGGTATTTATAGTTGAAATTAATTAATTAAATTGATAATATATAAATTAATTAACCTATAAACTTATACGATTTACAGTCTAGAGTGTTATAAATTAGATAATATGAAGATGATTTATTTGAAATTTCTCATTGTATTATGGGTATTATTTATTATGATTTATTATATAACATAAATATGTTTGATAAATAATTTATTAAAATTAAAATTTCAAATCGATTGAAATGTGATGAAATAAAAAATTTACAAAAATATTTGCAAGAAATTAATAATCAAAACTAATAACAAAAATATTTTAAAAAACATTCTTATGTAAAGTATGTATTTGTCATCATTATAAATATTTTTATAGGATATATGTACCCAAATATTTCTTGATATTAGATTAGCAGATAGCAATTGAATACTTTGAAATTCTTTTTTTTTTTTGAATGAGTCACAACAACACAGATTATTGACTTTTGAAATTCTTCAAATAACATTTAATAGTGAATGTTTATTAAACATAATATATTATATACAATTCGAAATATGAATAAAGAGCTAAGTTTGTAGGAATTATAATTTTTCACTCATAAACTATGCACTTGTTTATGTTTATAAGTGTAACTTATTTCAAAATGATTAAAATAACTATATGTGTGTCTTTCATCTGTGATTAAAGGTATATTTAATTATAGTTGAAATAACATTTTAGTTAAATAAAAAAAGAATTGAAAAATTTAGATAGCATGACAAAATAATTTTAATTTGATTGAATACTGTTGTATATTTATATATATGACGTAATTCTTCTGTTATAAATATAATTTAGTTTGGTAAAATCATTTTTTGGTTACATTTAAAGCAGCAAAGTCAGTATACAATTATAATAAAACATTAATATAATACATTTGAAAAAAAAAAAATATTAATGTAATTAAATATTATTTTCATTTTTTTTTTAGGTTTGTAAACAGCACTGCTTATTATGGTTTGTCTTGGAGTACTTCCAATCTTGGAGGAAATCAATATTTGGTGTTCAATTTAGCCGGTTTAGTAGAGTTTCCAGCTTATACGTTTTTGTTATTGACCCTCAACAAATGGGGAAGGAAGATAAATATATCTGGGTTCCTAATATTAGCCGGATTAGCACTTCTATTAACATTAGCTGTACCCAAAAGTAAATGATTTTTCTAGTTTATATATGATTATGAACGAAATTGTTATTAATAGTTCAATGTGATACTTAAATGACTTGTTTTTTTTTTTATTATTTCATCAAACTAACTAATTATCGTTAATTCTTGAATATGTAATGTTAGATGATTTGTTCTATTAACTTAAAATAATTTACAAATAGACGGTATTTATTTCTAGCGAATACGTGGTTGATTATATTCTTTGCGATGTTGGCGAAACTGGCCATAACTGCTTCATATGGAGCCGTGTACGTCTATACCGCAGAACAGTTCCCGACCGTAGTGCGGAGTATGGGCTTAGGGGTAGGATCATTTTTCGCTAGGATCGGAGGAATTGTGGCGCCATACATCAATAACACGGTAAGGAGGTGCATTAAAGTGCATTTATAAAGCATGCCGTTTATGAATTGCATAGTACAATATAATAACAATCTTTTAGAGGGTTACTAATTTCGGTTAAATTTTTAGACTGAAATTTGGGTTAACACGCCGTTGATTGTATACGGCGGTCTAGCATTGTTCGTCGGTACTTGGTCGCTTGTATTACCCGAGACGCTTAATAGAAAACTGCCGGACACCATCGAAGATCTCATTGCTATGTCAGAAAAGTGAGTGCATTTAAAAACATTTTACAGAATAAACGTACTTTATCGATTTTAACTTTCTATAAAAGTCTGCAACGAAAATTGAAATGTAAAAAAAAATCAATCGAATTCGTTGAGCGAGATTTATTTTTAACCTTTTTTGAATTGTATGACAATAAAACATGGCGTTCCATAATAGTTTCTCAATAAATACTCGATAAAATATCTTTTAAAATTGCAAATAGTTTTTTTCAAAGAAAAAAAACGCATTTATATTTTATGTATTACATACTAAGTTATATATCTTTGGTAAAATCATGTTTATCCATACTCAATTTACTTTTAGTTATTCTAATTAATTCAAATATGAAAATTTAATCGAATTTCGAAATGTATATCTAATTCAAATTTTTTTCATACAATAATTCAGTATATTATGTCGATTGAGCAATATTCGTTCTGTAATATTTTTAATATATAAAAATATGCCTTGTTGTAAGTTATGAGTTACAACGTTATAGGATGTGTTTATATACAAAATATATTTCAATAGTTAGTATAATATTGTGTTTCTAAGGAGAAATTTCAAGAATCAACCATTATTGAACGATAAATGAGGACTGCATTCTCGTATAATATTATAGTAGACATTCTATAACCGTATTTTATAAACGAATTCCTTGTTTTAATGCTAAAAAAAAACTAAAGTAAAAAAAAATTATACATATGTAATATGTATCTGTAGTCTTATACATACTTATTAGTAATTTTAACGTATGAAAATAATATTTTCTTAAGATAAAACACTTCTTGACATATGACAGATAACGTTTGATGTTTAATTATAAACCTATATGGCTGTATCTTATTTATTTGGTAAACATTATATAACTAAATTATTTGTATAATCGTGTTGTAATCATGTATGTTTCCAATTTTTCTGTCGTTTATTGAAAAATCCAATTATTGTCAAAACTAAAAATTCGATATTAGAATAGGAAAAAAATAATTCAATTTTAGGATTTATTTAGAGTAAATGATTGTTGACTTAAACTTCAGTATCTCAAATAATTAAAGTAAAAAAAACAACAACACGAATAATGCAATAGACGAAACATATTTTAATACATATTTTAAACATATTTAATTCATAGTAAATTTGATTTATTTTACACCAATTACAGTATATTGACATTAAAATACAGTATAATTATAGATTAATATAATATGTTTATTTATACTAATTAATTTTTTTCAAGGAAATATAAGCCAGTTCTTACGGATGAACCTATGACTAATGGTGACGCGAACAAGGATAAAGACAAGTATTAAAGTAGGTATTATATTATTATGTAGGTAACATTGATATTTTGTATTTTTCCACTATGAATACTAGTTACATGTTTTGTAATAATATGTATTAATGTTTCGACTGCTATATTTTTTATGACTACTTATTATTAATACGAAAACTTAAACATTGTTGTTTGTGCCCATTTTTTACTACCCACCAATGTTTTTTATAACATTTTGAGTGAATTATAAACAATAATAATAATATTAATGTTATAAGTGGTATTTTTTTTTCATTACGACTATTTTAATTTAGTATTTAGTGCAAACGATAATAAATCTGTCGAAAAAAAATAGATGACCTCTGCTGGACTGTGTTGTATTCATAGAAACACACATATATATGTATATCTAGTTACAAGTGATTTAGTTCGTAATCGAATTTGTGCTGTTTGTGATGCTCAATCGTATCTATGCTATAGAATGCGCGAAACTGATATCAAAAATATAATATGGCCATAATGCTTGAATGGTAAAAATAAAAAATGGGAGTGACTCTTAGATTTGAAAAATATTGATATCTCTAGAAATTTGTAAAGTTCCCCCACATCCCTTCAGCCATAAATTCCCTAACAAAATATACTCAATAATATACTTTTATTAGTATATCAGCAGTAACAATCCCTTATGAAAGAATAAAATAAATATTTTTGAATATTTATTTTTACTCACATAAAAATAATTATAACTTTTAAATGTATGTTTTTTTAATTAAATTCATATATATATATATGGATACTGGACCCCACTGAGAAAACTCGTGTGAGAGCCCAAAAATAATTTAAACATTTTTAAATAACGTTTTAATTATATTGTATAGCTGTAATGCAGTATCATGATAATAACTAGTTGTGTAATTCATTATATTACATTTTATTCGATACAATTTCGAAAATAAAAATTACAAAAATAGTTTATATAAAAAAAATTATACTCTTTTACAAATTATGTACTCTAATTCTTATGAAAATAATTAATAGATATATTTTAAAAATATTAGAGAAGTTACTTGAGATCGTACCCTTGAGTCTTCCCTTAATTCGAGCGCTAAATACAGTTAAGCCTGATGATTATACACTATTTTATTATAACTTTTGACGTAGATACTATTTAAATGTGTAAGAAGTGTATTCTTAATATATATATAATATATTATAAGATATTCTTGATATCTAAAAAACAAATGTACTAAAATATTCTTAACAGGTATCAAAATTAAATTTAACTTTGTTAGTGCAGACATATATTGCTGTTTAGGGTTTAATGAAAATTATTTATATTTTTACTTAATTAAATTTTTCATAAAATCAAATTTATTGGATTTTATCGATTTATTTTATACGTTGAAATAATTTGGATGAAACGTATTTTTACAATATAACCGAATTAGTATTTTATATAAACATTGTATATCATTGTTCCTATTAAAATAATCCAGTGTTAATACTTTATAACACTCATAATAAATCAAATGACTCAAAATTATTTTTAGACGAAGAAGTTAATTTAAAATTTTTTTATTGCATTAATTATTTGAATATAAATATAAATAATTATATCAATGAGTTAATAATTGCCAAATATTATGTTATTTTGTATTTTATAAATTGACCGCAAGTACAGTCAAACATTACTTCTTTAGCAATTACAATAATAAAGAGTAGTATAATATACTTTTTTTTCCAGTTATATGATTACACAATGAATTTTAAAGTAATTTTAAGTAATTGTATAGAATTTATTGTGATTGTAATAATATCAAGTAGGTACGTTATATGTACTATGCAGTTATAATAATTGTGTATGTGTATGTGTATTATTATATATATTTTCGAGTATTGTACTTTGTAACAAAGAAATTTCAAGAATAAACAATTAAATACATCAATTTTAAAACCAATATAAACATTTTTTTACCAAATAAATATCAATACTCAAAAATATGTAAATGCAGTGTTAACTGAAGAAATTAACTAAGCAAATAATTATTAAGTTCATAAGTTTTATGAAGGTATACTTAAACTTATTTTTTCAAAACTAGGTAAATTTATTCATTTGTTTAACTTAATAAAGTTATAATAATTATGTCTAACCAGGCTCGGACTGGGAGGAAATCGGCTTATTATTTTCAGTAAACAGGCGGCCTATATATAAAATATAAAAAAAGACATTTTTTTTTTTGCTCATTAAATGTAAAAATTCAAGTATTTTACTAGAAAATGGAAGGCCTACGGCCTAACTGTGCTGTAGAGCTGTAATAACCTAACCTGGCCTGTAGTCTAACATCAAATTTTATTTACTCATAATTTTTAACTGTATGACATATTATATTTTAGGCGATATAATATAAGCGTGCAAATGTTATCACTTTACGTACCTAGCCTGACTTATTTCATTATTTTATATAAATTTTTCAGTTGTCTGTTAAAATAATTTCTTTATTTTTTATTTTTAAAGTTAGATAAAACCAATATAATATATTATTCGTACGTTTCAAGTATATGTTTATATCCCTTTTCTTAAAACTAATGTCTAGAAATCAATGTAATAATTGTATGTACCTAAACCAAGTATCTGTTTCAGAAGTATATGACAGTTGAAATTATAGCTATAAAACAGCAAACTAAAGTCTATAGTTGTTTTGCGGTACATTACGTGTTAAATATATATATAAATAAAAAGTAATAGGATTTTATTAGACTGTTGCATAGGTACCTATAATAATAAAATATATACCTATAATAAGTATATTGTATATAGTTAAACATATTTAATTTTTACACAGATAGAAATTTATTATGTCTGTTTTGATTTACATGGTAGTAGGTATGTTTAAAAAATGCACGGAAATATCTGTGTAATGTTGTAATACACCCACTATTGGAATTCACTGGAGTACATATATTGTATCAAAAATGTTCGACCTTCAGGTCGCATAATTTATCGACTGAACAAAATAATGGTTTTTAGATTTTACTGGAATAAGAAAACCTTGTGCTATGTTTCATTGACTATATTATCTTGACGTAAATTTATATTGAACATTTAAATATTTATAAATATATAGTAAAAAAAATTAACTGTTCACTAGAAAACGAATTAAGATATGCTTAAATAAGTTAATCACCCTGTCTTGAATTTACCTTATAATACAAGAGTAATGCGTCTGCATTAATTTGATACACGACGGAAAGTATACTTAAAAGCACAATAATTTCAATTTTGATATTGTATCTTATTATTTTATAATTCATTTAACCATCCCATTATTATTATTATTATTTTAAAATTAAATATATTAAATATATTTAATAGTACACCATTTAAATGTATCTAAATCATATTTACTGAAAATGAAAATACTAGTTGTAGGCTATTAAATATTAATGTACTTACACGAAGTTTAACATTGTTATATGTAGATATTAATATTAGATATAAACGTAAGTATTGAAAAAAAAAAAATCAAAAATTAATAAAAATTGTTAGGTTTTTATTTTGAAACGGATTTGAATTAAAAATAATTTTTGATAAATAAAAAAATTTTAAATGCATAATTAAGATGAATCACGACCCGGATATGTATTTATTTGTATCACATGTTTCACAAAAGAATAACCATCATTGAACTAACTATTAAAAATGATACTTATCATTTTATTAATCTAATCGTATAAGGTATCCGTTCAAATAAAACTTTACCCACATATTGATATCTTTCCATTAAAAATAATATATTTTTTAAAAATCTACCAAGTAGTTTTGATTATGTTAGTTTTTAACTCTAGAATAATTATTTTACTTAAAAATATTTTAAAACACACATAGGCATAACATATAATATTTGGGCTTCAAAAATCAAACAGGTTTATAATATCATTAAAGCGCTTACTTAATATGCGTGTGTGGTTATTATAGATTGTTTGCTTTTGTTTCTTTAATAAAATTGTGTAGAGTGAGACTTTTGTTATCGTAATACAATTGTTCAGCAATAATCTAAAAACTATAGGCACTACTAATTACTATTATCCGATAGTAAAATAAAAAAGATGTTTATAAACTTAATAACAACAATAATTAATAATCATAAAATAATGGTTTTACGGTAGCTTTGTAGTAATAATAAGTATACTAGAAAATCTAACGTATTTTTTTAAAATACAGCATGCTTGGAAACAAGTAATATTTGAACGTACATAATTTTATATCGATGCGCTTAACCACGTGTTCAATAAACTTATTAATATAAGATAAATATCATGGTCTACTATAGAATGACAAACCATCATGTGGTGATAAAGTGTACGTTAATATTTTATAATTCTATACCACAAACGTGTAAAAATAAGCACCTAAAATATTTACGACCATAACGAAACAATTATGCTTAATTACATGTTTATAAATTCTCCTTAAACACAAGTGTGAGATCAAATTATATATATGTTCATACATAATAATACATAGACTAGCATTTTAATCACAGCGTTTATCATTTAAAATCTTCAAATTCATTGTGGGCTCATTGGCAAGCTCGAAAAGAAGGTTATTATTTATTATTATCATTTCCAACAAATTTGACGTCTAGCATAATACTGCTCTTGGACGTAGTTCGTGGAAGTTTGTACCAGCTGGGCGGCATGTACTTTAGACTCTCTTGCCTGGTTGGTGGGAATTTTGTTTCTAGCGCTTTTGTCTCTTCGGTCTTGTGACTGGAAGTGGATCCTTGCCGTATCATCTTCTTGTGGTCTGGGTCGACTACAACGATTACCTCTTCCACACATTCATCTTCGGAGCTCGAAATGTTCCTGAGACCGATGTCGCACTTGTTGGAATGTGACTGATTCCTCCAGCTCTTTTTCATACCGTAATCCCGCTCCAATTTCCTGGTCTTCTTCTTCGACATCAGCTTCGTTAATTCATTTTTGAACCTAGGGTGTGTGATGGCATATATCCAAGGGTCCATGCAGCTGGCTGCTTTGCAGAACAGCGCCGGAATCATCGAATTTAGCGGAGTGATGTATTCTTTCTGATTGAATACACCCAATAAGGCTACCATAGCATATGGTGTCCACGATATGAACCACAGCATGATAACTCCTACCACCACATACCCAAGTCTTATTTCTGTCTTCCTCTTTTCCTCCTCCTGGCCGTACCGGCTAGCAGCCATTTCACTAGTCACCCAAACCGCCCTCAGTATTTTTACGTAACAGTACGATATCGTGGTGAACGGTATGCACCACGCCGCTGTAAAGAACACCAGGATGAACCCTTTTTCTTGGTTATCGTCCGTCAGATAGTCAAAGCTACAACTAGTTAAGTATCCTTCTGGTACATATCGGTTGTATCCCAGGTCCATTACCGGTATGATAGAGAACATGAACCCGTACATCCAAATCAGGCCTATCCACACCCTGGCCCGCTGTTTGGTAGTTTTAACGGCCGCGTTAAGAGGGTGCACTATGACATAATATCGGTCCAACGATATGGCAGCTAACGTCATGATGGATACAGTTCCTGTTAAACCACCAAAAAATCCATAGATCTGACAGCCTACAAAGGCAAAATCCAAAAACGTAATTTAGATATAATACTAATATCGTGTCGTTATAAATACAGTAGAAATTGGTTATAATGATAAATTAGGTTTAATAACGGTAAATTGATAGTCATAGCAAAACTTTTATTTTTATAGATTATTATGACATCTATATAATGACTACGCAGATATTATAACAGTTATTTTTAATTATCTTGGAAAAATATTGTATCTATGTTGACAGGATTACTTTTATCGTTGTTTCATAATTTTTCCGTCAGTGAATTTCATGTACTCGATCGCAATTAACGTGTGAAATTCACATATGTTAAAATTATATGGTTATAAATAACGTAAATCGAAAAACACATTATGAAAAACTAGAAAAAAAAAATACAGTATTTATGATTTTTTTTTTTTTTTTTAAAAGAAGTGTTGGTGAGGTTACATATTTGTTGATATGTAATTATTATAATTTAAATACATTTAATTTTACTTATTACCATATTTAGTGATAAAAATACAACAAACAATATTATATTCACATTATAAATAATAAATAATAATTTTTTTAAATTTTTGCTTTTGTATTGACTTATGAATATCATAGTAAACAGTTTCTACTGAACATATTTTAATTTTACATTGTCTTACCCAATTTTCCTAGCGTAGGGCCCTGGTAATAACTGTTGTAGATGAAAACTGGTGTTTTAGCTAGCATAATGAAATCGCTGACCGCCAAATTCATAATCAACACGTTGGCTGGCGTTTGCAACGATTTACATCTGAAAAATAACATTGGTTTGGATCGTGTTATAATAGTGCACAATTTGTTTGTGTGTATATTTGGCAATATTATATTTTTTATAGGCCTAATATACTGTGTAGGTATTATATAGTGTAGCTTATAACTAACTTGATGTACATGAAAATCACTAGTGAGTTCCCGAAACAACCGAGTACCATGATGACGGTGTACAGTAATCCGAGAATGTAGTGTGACGTAGCATTGGGTGGCTCAAATTTAAACCAATGATTGTTGATTAACTTTATATAATCGTCCTTGTAGAACCTATGTTCTTTCCACTTGTTGATTGAATATTTACTTTTGAAGTCCGACATGACTACGATCTCGTTTGTGTGATTCAAGGTGTTGATATTGGGCGTTTTTTGCACAGGGTCGCTCAGCCGTTTATCGTGTTTTGGCCAAATCGTTACGTTAGAGTATTTCAAGTTGTGTTTTTGTGCAGATTTCGAATGTTTTGTAAAATTGAGTGGCAATTTAGTTGTAACAGCAACGAATTTCGAGGGTTTTAGTTTTGCGGTGGTTGTGAGGTTTGTTTTGGCAGGGTTAGTGCTGGTTAGGTTTGTCGTGGTTAAGTTTCTATTCAAAACAGTTGCTAATCGTTTCGAAACATTTTTTAATACTGTTGTATTATGGACTGTTACACTGTTATTACTATTTGATTTGAAGCCCCAATCACGTGTTGGGTTTGAAATTTGGATTTGTTGCCACAATATAGACGGATTTTTATTATTGATACTTGAAGGAAATTTGACGGTTGTCAGAAAATTAGTTTCAGTTTTAACAATACTTTTACAAAAAGTAAACGTATTAAAGATAAAAAAAAATAAGCATATGAAAATGCGTAGAATTAATACCATGGTTTAAACTTGTAACCTTGTAGCTTCACATGTATGTATGCATATTTACTGAAAATAAATAAAAATCATAAAATTAGTAAATCAGTTTAACAACGAAAATTTGAATGATATAATATAATTTTCGTGTCATTATACTAATAAAATAAAAGATTTAAAAGTAAAATAAGCCATAACATTTTTTTTTAAAGCGGTATTATTATTTTCAATCTTAAATAAAATATAGTTATTAAAGCTAAATATACCTATGTTGTAAACAATTTAAAAATGCAAAAAATGAAATAAATATTAATTAAGCGATTTATTTCGATTTGAAAATAAAAATATATTTAAAAATCTGTCTATCAATATTGAATATAAATTCATAGTTCAAATAGTTATATTAATTTATACAAAAATTATTGATTTAAAATTTGAGTATAATAATAATATATTACAGTATGCCCAATACGTAACTATTGTCTTAGTGCCATGACGAGAGCACACAAAAAGTAAAAACTACGGCTTTATAACTTATTATGTAATAGTGTTATTATACTTATTATACAATATATACAATATTACCGAGTGTTACGTTAGATTATCAGAGAAAACAAAAAAATGTCGAAACAAATCCGCCTTTGTAGAAAGTTTATTTCAAATTATGTATGTATCTACTTACCTAAGATTTGGGTACTTCAAATTGTTTAAAACTTACTTTACTATTGTGTATATAGTATGTATGTGTATTATACTATAATGATTATAGTATTATACGGTTGAGAAACTAAACAAACACAACCAACCTTCATCGGTGCTTAACATTGTATCTGAAGGGGACACATCCGAAATTACTTTTCTAGCTCCACGTAACCACGTTTTGTGAAATGTGGTGAGCAACACTGAAATCCAATATAAATCTATCCATAACATATATATGAGCACTTTGAGTTTGATGCAAACTGTAAGTATTTTGTAAAAGTATATAAAAGTATATAACATAAAACTTTTATCGAAGTAGTTATATTGTACCTGTAATATTCATGCAACATGTAGGTGCTATTAAGCACTAAGAAAAATAAATAGTAGCAATACAAAATATTTCTTATTGTATTGCAATCAAAGTTATCATAGACAGGAATACTAAACCAAATGCCCAACATTGCATGGAATTGGAGTGGTTTTTTCAGCTTTCATCAATTAGTTAATTATATGATTTTATAGGAAATATCACGAATAAAGAAGAGTTTAGAAGAAAGAAATCTTATATAATTATATATGAGTATTGGATTTATTGAGTATAATTATAAGATTCGTTATGATAAGGAATCCAGGAATCCAGAATTTTATCAATCTTAAAGTAACGTTTTTTTAAATAACGTTTATTAATTTTTTTGTAAATGGTTTTTTCATGTTAAAGGACCGACTTAATAGATATTAACAGTGTTGTATCTCAGCTAAAATTTGTTTACGCATAAGCATAACTAAAATTTTTTGAATTTTTTCATACTTTCTTAGAGTAAGGAAAAATTTGCTTACAACGAAAGTCAATATAACTATCCCTATTATCCCTATTGTGGAACAAAATATTGATTATGGAATAATACTATTTATTACTATTCAGTATTTCTATAATATATTTTAAATAAATAAATATTATTAAATAAATACTTTTCATTCAAACCCCCTGTCTAAATTGTATTCTTTAATCACTTGTGCTTATTGTAAATTATTATTTTACAGATTGTACAATTTTCTAGTTTAAAAAAAAATAAAAAAAAAAATAAAAAAATTTGAATGTATGTAAAGATGCTTTTTAAAACATGAAAAAATGTCATTAAAACCAAAAAATCTATAAAAATAAAATTAAGAAATAGGAATATCCATACAAAAAGGCGAGAATCAATAATTTGTTGCAAGACTAACATTGTACTATAGCGACCACTAAGAAAAATGCAATTTGCATTCAAATCTCGATTCTATTTGTCAGTTGTTACAAAATTGATTTTTTTCATTCTCCTTTCCGAGTTTTTATTTGTAGGTACTATTTTAAACTAATTAGTTTTTACTTATATTATTTATTTTTCAATAATCGGAAACAAGAATATGTTTTTTTATTTTATATCATTTTGAACGAGAGAAAGATATCTATTTTGATGAAAATAGACTAAGTTTGGATACATGAATTTTTTTCTATTAGTATATCAACCTATTCACCACAGTTCGTTCATATAGCCGATATTATTGTACCTATCTTTAACTGGTGGAATTTTTCTGTTGATATTAAATTAAATAAACACTACTAATATTAGTGACGGCGTAGACAGATATATTATAATAAAATTAAAGCCGTTAGTTTTATGTACCTATTGTTCACAACATCATAACTATAATTATGGCAGTTGACTCTGCAGAATAAGTAATTTTTAACTTTAATTATTTTCAAAGGTACTCAACAAGTAAATTTAATTTTATCCAGTAAGGAAAACGTTTTAAGCTGTTTAAAAAAGTTTTTATCTAACCATTTAAATCATTAATGCATACAACATGCTTAAATGCATAATAGATTATTATGGCGATGTAAAAATCATATTAATATTAATACTTAAAGAAATTTTGTATTTCAATGAAGTTATTTGTATTTTTAAGTTTATTGAAATATAATCTTATTGTTCTAAGTTAACTTTTATATTTTTTTATATTTTTCATTTAATATTTCAATTATTGATATAAATGTTTAATTGAAACTTTTAAATAATTTATTTAGTATATTACTAAATACCTGCCAAAGTAAATAATATCAAATATAATATAACGAAAAAAAAACATAATTATAAAATTAATTTTTCTGTTAAAATGTAATAGGTATATCGAAGATTTTATTCTTGAAATTGTGTATTCTCTTAAATATTATCAGTTGATCCCAATACATTGTAATACTTAATAATCATTCGATTTGATAATTGTGGGAAAACTCGGTTGAGTCTCGAGATATTTGATCCCTTAAAAAAAACACGAGTTGGGTCCGCGGTATTATTTTATAATACTCGAATTGGGTCCGCGGTAATATATATATATATATATTATTATTATATTATTAAATAATAATGTCATATCTTATCTTAATAAGACGTAAAATACAACATAATCGGACCGTTGTCGCCGGATAACTTATTGTAACTTGCCAGTATACTGGCACGTGTAAACGCTAGAAGTGTCCATCTCATAAAATATAAAATAAAATAAGTATAATGTCTTGTAGTGTTATTTTTTAAGAGAAAAGATGCTTTCTTTTACTAGTGGAGAATTGATGCAGTTCAATTTTATAAAAGAAGTGCCATTTAAGTGTATTCTCTAGCTTATATTTATTTTAGTACAAATATTTATTATTTATTTTTTATTTTTTAAAATTAATCTAATTACTTAATAATAATTTTAATATTTTAATAATTTTTACATCAGACCTTAACATAAAAAAAAAATAAAATTTTTGGGAGACATTCTCGTCTCCATGTGGTGTCTCCTGAGTAACGCAAATAGGCTAGTCCCAACTCATGTACTTTATAAAATATACCGGGACCCAACTCATGCGGTTTTTGAAATCTGGAACCCAACTCGAGTTTGTCCATAATTGTATACCTGGAGTGTTTTTTCAAAATATATTTCAAACGTATTTATCCATGTCTAATTATTTAAAAAAACTGGGTAACTCACTTGGCTGGATTGTAGGGTCTGATCGTACTTTAAATATTGTTAAAATTACTGTTTAACTTCAAATGTTTAAAAAAAAAACAAATGTACCTGCATATTTAAATTTTCAAAAAAATAACTCGTATGGAATAATACATTTTAAGATCTTTGAATAAATATACATTTTTTATCAAGATTTACAAGAAAAAAATAAATTGTAAATGACTATAAATAGCTTACAACTATTATAGTCTTGATATTTTTATCATTTTATTGTGTAAAAAATATAATAATTCAACTAATAGGTAATAGTAAAATTTTCCGACGTTCAGGTTAATATGTTTTTAAAATACAACAAAATAACATATTATTTAAAGATAAATCATTAACATTGCAAACCTATTATTGGAATCGTGAGGTTGAATTACACCATTTCAGTTACTGCCAACGGTTAAAATTATAATTGAGTTACATAACTGAACAGAAAAAAAAAAATTTACAAAATACTAATCGAGTAACAGTTTAATCAAAAAACATACTAATTAAGCCTATGGTTGATAAACAAAAACACACATTAATTGAATCCGCATTTGAAAAAAGTAAAACATCAATATAAATACGCATAATACGGAAAAGAAAACGTGATACCATCTTTATCATTAATATGACTTTAATAGGATAAAAATTAAAATTGTACAAATAAAAATGAAAAATACTCTTAAAATTATCAAGATAAATTATTTTAATACAAAAATAATAAATAGATTATAGAAAAACGCAGCTGTCATTTATTCAGCATAATAACAATATTTGAATACCTATGTATAAAGTTCATCAATTATTGTATAAGTTTTTATCGATATAAAACATTCGTTTTAATTATTATATTTACTAATTATTTTGAACAACCTCATCGTATATGATAGGCACATACATCAAATTTTCTTTAAAATGAATGTAAAAATAAAAACATATTTAACCAAAATCTGAAAATTCTATTGTTATAGAAAATCCTAAGGCTGTAAAAATGGGATTGAAGATGTTTGTTTTCATGTTTGATGGGGTTTGGTCAGTATTAAAACGTGAATTTAATTAGCATTATGTTTTGAATTGTATATTGTTTTTTATCTTCTACTTCTACTGATATTTTTGATATAGGTATTTTATAAACTATTTAGTATTTTCTATTCCTCTTATAATAATAGAAAAATATCAGATTTTTCTGATTAAAGTTTCGCAAATTTTATTAAAAATTATAGCAGATATCACTCACACGTCTAACAAAACTACATTTGAATGAGCCAAGGAATAGCAATGAACCAAAAAAAATAATATAAACTTACTTCAGTAAATAATTTATTATTATATTATTGAAGACATTAAAGAACGCCAAGCAGAAATTAAGTTAAAGCTATAATCGAAAAATTACTACTTCAAAGTTATTTCCAATATTAAAACATCAAATATATACACTGGAAATAAAAAGTCCTAATTGTATTACTTAAAAATTATGGACTTCAAATTACAAGTTCAATTTTAAGATATTCATTTTATAATAATAATAGGTACTATAAAAATTCAATTAATAATGCTTAATTGTAATTTTAAAATAATTAATTTTATTTCAGTAATTATTTGCACTTATAGGATGTTTATTTTTGCTCTTTAAGAAGATTGCTTCGGTCATATTTTGCGCATACTAGCAACAGACTAATATATTCTTATGCAGATTTGATTTATCCTATTTAGTTGTATGAATACGATGATGCTGTATTGCTACTGTGTATATGAAAAATTACGATTTAACATTTGGTACATCATCGCTAACATTAATAAATTTACATTTATTTCAAATGACACAACACAATAATTTTAAGAATATAGGTACATTACATATCACTTTAATATTAAATACTTGTTGTCATATAATGTATAACATGGAAAATACAATAAAATGCAAAGATATATATGTACCAAAGTGAAATATGAATGCCGGCCAGTTCTATGAATAGTATAGGAACCTATACGTGTTGTTAAGCGTTTCTATGGTTCAACGATATAATTAAAGAAGTAAATCGCACACACTTTAAAAACTCTAATGTAAAAAAAAATTAACCTGCAAGTACTAAATTAATATTATAGACGAATTTAGATATTTTACAGATAAAACAGGAGCAGCGCTACTTAAACTTTCACAGGGTCTGGAAAAAATAAATCTTAACTCATGTAGGGCTTCTGAATATCATAAGTACCTATACCCTAATAAAGTTTTTTTAGAAAATAAGTAGAATTTTGTTATAGAATAAAACGGTATAATACGATTTGAACGCTCAATTTATTTTTTTTCTACGCTGTTAGATTTAATAATTTTTATCAAACGATTGAATACGATATTTGGCAGTTGTTCAGATAAATATCAAAAATCAAATTTGAAATACATAGAAAAAGTTTTATAACGAAAGAAAGAAGCTCATAACGTATCTTGGTTTATAATTTTTTTAAGTCATGTAGAAATTAAAGATACGTTTTTAAAGTTAACAAAATACCTATGGTATAAAATAGAGTACAAAAAAAAAAAAAATTATGAAAAAGTAAAACAAATTATAGTTAACTTTAAAAATAAATGTGTAGGATGTGATACAAAGTGCAGTTAATTCATTATAATATTTATAATTTGTTGACGATATCTAGAAATTGACAAAGGTAATCTATCACAACTTATCATTAGCTTATTATTGTTTGACATTAATTTTATACGTTTATAATTATTATAATTTATGACGATGACATTGAATATTTTTAAATACAATTATTTTATACATATACATTTATAATAACTTAATTTATCTAAAAATATAATATATAAACATATTTATGTAGTTTTTTTCGTTTGATCGAGTTGAATCGTTTGATAAAAAATGAAATAACATGACAACGTTGCACGTAAATTTGTTCTCGGCAGTATTAGTATTTTTGGGTATAAGCGGTGAGTTTTTTTTTATGAATTTTGAAGTTCTCAATCGTATTTGATCAAAATAGTGTGACATTTTTAATCGTTCAATTAAGAAAACTTTATAGACGACAACGTATTAAAAAAAAAAAATCTCAAAATAGTACCCTAAGTAACCAGTTTAATGATTACTAGATACTGTCTTAAACTACAAAAGTGTATTTACTTCAGTTGTATTGTTCCCAAAATATTTTTTTAAAAATCATATAAAATTACGTTTGTTTATAAATCAATTAACAGGTAAGTTGTAGTTAGAAGATAAAATCCTTAATGGATTGTTGTTTAAGTTATTTTTCAATTATTATTCTTATACAATTTACAGGTAAACAATAAATCTATAATCTATAATTTTATTGGAATAAAAAAGTTATGATCTTAATTTCTCACTTGAGTGATATATTTTTTATTTTTTTTCGATAGTTCTGAATACTTATTGTAACTATTTACATAAGATAGCTTATGGTTTGAAAATTTTTAAGTGTATGTATGAAAAATTGTTTATAATTATAATCACCTGTGTTTAATTTTTGATAAATAACTGATCTGAGATTGACACTTTTAGACATTTTTTACTACTTAATAGTACTGCGATCAGATATAGTTTTAAGTTATTTTTATTTATTATTAACACTATAATGTATTGGTGACTGAATACCAAATAATGAATATAAGTTATAAATTTAAAATTCTATTTACATAGGATAAACATTATTTATATTTTATTCGAAATAATTGCAGTAAACAGTGTGTTGTGATCAATGTAAATTACTTGCTCACATACTATATACTTGAAGATGTTTTGAAATAGTATTCAACAACTAAAAAATATATACTGTAACTAAGTTTAATTATTTGAACTTAATTGAAAATTACGATGCAACGTAATAACAACAATTCGAGTTGCATGCCAACTATTGATGTTTTTGCTCATATACTCATTATTGAACATTATGTTCACGAATGAACAGAGGACAAAATAATTCACTACAATATTATGTACTGAATTTCATTTAAATAGTTGGAAAAATATATCATTGAAGTTAAATGGACTGAATTGCTGTACAGAATTTGCATAATATGTGATGTGTTTACAATGGATTTAAACGCGACGTGATCACGTATTTATATAAAAATGACCTTAATAAATTATTATTTTCCATAGAAATTTGTCTCAAGAGTTCGACATAACAAGAAAAAAAGTCGTACGTAGAAGTTTTTGAAATAAATGTAGAAATTAAGTGTGTTTAAAATTATTGTTAACATTAATTACTAAATATTTTTCTATAGTTGCTTTATATTTTAATCGGGTGGGGAGAGCTAATATAAAGGGTAGTCAGGGATGTTTATAAATAGACTTAATAAGAGGCATAAGAAATTATAACATGCACATAATCCATTTTGTCGGCGGTTATTTTAAATGTGTAATTAATAGTTACTACTTTTATTTAGAAGATGTAAAATGTATAAATGATTTCTGAGCTTAATTATAAGTGCAAATGTTTTAAATAAAGTTCAAACTATTGTGTTAAGAGTAGACAATAAAAATAGATTTGATAATTTTTATGTACAAATTAATATTGTATCATGACTATTTTCTTCTAATTTTACAACGAAAATTTTCAAAAATGTAATGTCTATTCTATCTATTTATATTTTGGACTACCTATGTATTACCTAATAATTTACGGTAAAGATACTATGTTGTGCATTATAGATGGGTAGAACACGTTTGCGCACGTTTGTTCTATTTGGTAACACGATTACGCTTGTAGATGGATTAATAAATACCTTTAAGTACCTTCTTTAATATCTTTAATTATTTTTGTATATATATCAATTGTGAGACTAAATCTTTTATCCAATCAAAAATAGAACAAGGGATTTATTTAGTATAAATTGGTGGGCTGAATAAAATGTAAGTAGATTCAGTATTAAATTTAATATTCATAACCATTTTAAAAGATTTTGTCGATTTTGGGTAGCTAAAAATATTAAAATTTGGTGCTTACACTGGTTCACCGTATCAAATGGCAAATTGTTTGGTACCCAATCGAATAATGCATAAATTAAAATATCTTTTTTATATAAAAATCTCTTTAAACAAATAAATTATTTTCTACTGACAGGCGACAACACAATTATTTTATAATAACACATGGAATTCAAATTTTTGAGTCAACTTAAGTCTCAAATTTAAATGCATTTTAATCTTTGCCATAATTTAACCTCCATAAATTACATGAATAAAGCTTCCTTGGTATATACATAATACTATTTTTGTATTTGCTTTCATTTACTATAAAAAAATTCAACTTTAACACTTTGGATTTAAATCAATTAATATCTAAATTGTCTCTATCACTTTTTTGGGTAACCTTTTTCGTTATTAATAACGAAATTTGTCACGTGACTTCTAAAAGAATTAAAAATATATGCATATATATATATATGTATATTTATTATTTACATACATTTTTTTATGTAATTTAAATCTGTACTGTAACCGTATAAATAAATAATGTGAATAACTTAACTTAATTAAGCTGAAATTGAGTTTCTGAATGATCATTTTCAAAATATTATTTAGTTTTAATTATAATTCCCACTATATTTACTCTTTACTTTTAATTTTACAGATTAAACCTATAAAGTAAAATTTATTTTTTTAAATATTTGTTATTTAATAAAATGTTTACATATTTAAAAAAAAACTAAATTAAAACTACAACATTAAATTGATATATCTATTTTTCTTTTTTTAAATTATGAATTATGATCATAAGACCCAGAAATTTGTTATTTAATATCTTATTAATTTATAATGATATATTAAGCTGTGTTTAAACGTATTATCACTGTGATTCATTTAAATAGGAAACTTTTTATTTTAAATTTTGAGTGAAAAAAGTATAAAATTTATGGTAGATTTTTGTATGTTAAAAAAAATCATTTTTATTTACTTGATTTTTTGTGTACTTTATTGTAAAACAATCAAGCATAAAACTAAAAAGTCCGTAAGTTCTTAATAATACTAAAATGTTTGTATTTACTTCCATAAAGTTTAAAGTGTCTAATCTTTATTTTGTAGAGCAGGAAAAAGCTTAGTAATAATTGTTAAGGTGGTTAAAATATATCACAGCAATGTATTTTGAAAAATATTAATACCGTTTTTACATTGTTTTATTTTGTCAATGCACAAAGTTGCGAATGTCTTTGTGGCAAGTACTAAAATAGTATGAATTTTCTTCGCTAACACTTGACAGTTGCTTATACTGGAATTCATAAAAGCCACATGAAGGAAAGTATAATTTTTTTACAATAATCTTCAGGAAACAGAACAATATAAAATTATAAAGAAAATACATTCAATGTTCTGTATTAAAACACTTGAATAAAATACCTACTACTAGTACCACTAATAAAAAACATCAATATTCAACAATCGTGGTTACTCGTTAGAACCGATTAAAGTGTTATAAATGGATTAAATTATTTACAAAGCAATTTAATTAAAAACCACAGAGAAATATTCATAGCACTTACTTGTTTTATATTAAACGTGCATTTGGTACATTGTTAAATTAAACATATTTTAAGAAAATTGTTTGCACGACCTTTATATAAAATTAGTATTAAATTCTATATATAATGTATATATTTAATATAAATTATACTATTTTTAAAACTTTAAAAGAACCGTGATATTTTGTATTGATTTTCTTAATATTAAACAATAGCAAATAAATTTATCAATATAATTTCAATATATTGATTTATTTAACAGATATAATATGCATACCTATAAATTAAAGTAGTAATGAAGTTAAAAGTTAGTGTTCAGTTATTCTTGGTTAAAAAAGTTAAAAGTTTAAAACATAAATTAGTGCTTAAACTATTTGGTTTTTAAATCGTTATTAATACTTTCTTAAACTTAAAATTGTACCTATTGCCCATTTTTTTTTTTTTATGTTAAATTTTATTAGACTATTTAGGAATTTTGGCTTGAGATCAATAATTAACTTGTAAGTTATTGTGAATTTATTTAAATAATAAATTATCGTACTTAATTTGTCATCATATAATTAGAATTTTCTCACTAAAAAATGATGCAATGAAGCAATATATACATTAACGTGAAAAAACGATCATTATAAAAACAAATTATGGCTAAAATTAAATATACTTATTTTGTTATGTAGTGTGATAAATTCTACGATAATATAATGTATATACTATTATATATCGTCTAACATGAATGAGAATTAAAATTCTATTTTTAATAGTTTATCTTAATATTTGACTATAAGTTGAATTTTAATACGAATAATGCATTATTATATCTTATATTTTGTTGATAGATATACTTAATTGATAAAAACCTTTCAACTGAATGGTTGAATATGTTATTATAATTAAACATATTATTATTTAATTTTAGATCCAACAATTAAAATGTATTTTTTTATGAATAAGTAGTTTAAAAAGTAATAGGCGTTACTCATTACAACTTATATATTATCAGTAAGTGAGGATAAAAGTTAGTTTAACACATTATGAATGTTTAGTTTGTTATAAAAACGTATTTATTTACATTTTTAATAAAAATAACAGAAAACAACATATATAAAATGAAATACGATACGGAGAATATAATTTTACTATTCTTTATGATATTTAATTTTAATAAAAATCAGAATATTTTTAATAATTTTCAAAGTTTATTCTTAAGAATATGAAATTGTATATTATTTGAATCTTAATACGAGTTTGCATTTTCAAAAAGTTTTGATTTATATTTATTAATAACTACAAATTACAGTAAATAATATTAAATTTTCAATAAAGTTTATTTAGTTATGAATGTATAATATTTTTATGTTTCAATGTCATGAAATTACAAAAATATAATATTTCAAAATCTCCATTCACATGATGTAATTTAAATTTTCAAACTATCAAAAATGGTTTTGTTTCTACGGTTAAAATCTTCAAAAATCTAATATAAAATATATGTATTATATTGAAATTTTTTTTAACCAACAGTGCTTTATTTAAATGGGTATTATCCATTATCCTTTTCTTATCATTTATTTCCTTTACAATTCTATAATTAAAATATAAAAAGTAAGTAAAATGTCAGGGTAAACAATTAATGTATCGAGTTATTTGTATCTTCAGTATGGATGAGTACATTTTAATATACAAATAAAATATGAACTAAATAAGTTAAATATGGTAATTAAGAAAATATGAATACCAAAGTAACAAATTATATTCTATTTTATAGTTTATATTCTAGTTATAACATTCATTTAAATATAAATATGGGCCAATAATGAAACTTAACCTAATCTATAAAAAGGGACTAGGTTTATTAACTCTCCTGAAAAAAACTTCTCACAATTTTATTTGTGTTTGTATTTTGATAAAAAATTTAATCTTATCGTACTCCCTTTTAGGCATTGAAGATCACAGCCTTCCAGTCATATGAATATTCATGTAATGTTTGACCGGTAAAAATTATAAATGTATAAATACATTGAAAAAAAAAATGTTCAGAAATAACCTGTTTAATAAGACGTTTTGTATATCGTATTGGAATTATTTGGAATATTCTTGGCACTTGAAAAACTGGGTTCAATGCATACTATATAAAATAATGGTTTTAGATTTAACAAAAAAAAAATGTATATTATTTTAAAAATACTAGAAAAGCGCTGCATGATTGTATGTTTGCTTAGCTCTTTCTCAATTAAAATTCAGAATAGTGATTTATATTGTTATTTGCAATCAGAAAAAACAAATAAATTATAGCATTGGAAAAAACTTTAAAATTACAACTTGAACTAATTAAAAACATTGTTGTAATATTTTTTAAGATTTTAATAATTATGGTTTGATTGCTATGATAAATGCATAATATTGTATTTTCTGATTCTAGAACAAATAATTTTTATAAGTTATACTTATATTTTTAGCATGGAAAAATGTTATTACCTGATCAGAATTTATTTTTGTTTTTAAACAACTTATAATTTAAATTACAATTAATGATAAACTTTAAATTTTATTTTAAATTATTAATTATTAGAAGCGAATATGATGAAAAATTCTAAAAGAACATCATTTGCCAATTTCAGAACCACGGTTGAATGTAATTAATTTGTAGACCGATTAAATCCATTAAGTGGAACAATTATAAGTATCAAAATAAAACTTAGATTATTTTCTTATGTAGAATTTTCAAACATAAATTTATTTTTAAATTTTATAAATAGAAATGTAATTTGCATGTATGCTTGTGTATGAATTAAATATAATGTCATAATATATTTTTATAAATTACTATGCTGCTACTACTAATTTACTTATTATACCATTCTAGCCTTAGCTTATAATATAAAATATAGATACTACAAAAGAGAGCTGAGAAGAAATTTTTTTTAAAAAAAAAACCCTTTTTATCCAATTAATGTATATTCGGTATAACAACAACTTTAGTGTATTTGGAATGATTTTAAAAATAATTTTTAAAATATTTGGATATAGTAAGGTTGATATATACTAATAATAATATACGTATATTATGGAATGTGTTATGTATATTGTATATATTATATACATAACGTTTTGCAGAATCGTTTTTACTTTATAAAGTTATACATTAATACTACATGCATATTATTGAAAAATAATAATTATTATGCATTTATATTATAATTAACAAAAACGACTGTGAAGTTAAATTGGTTTTAATTTTTAAACATTATATTATATGATTGAAATAATCCAGAATAAAAATAAATTGTTTAATAATAAATACTTATGTGTTGTGAATCATTACTGTTATTAAGCTTTTGAATTTATTGGTATACCACACTATCTATTTGAGCAGTGAAAGTTAATTATTTGTTTGATTAAAGTAATAAAGTTTAATTTTTGGTAGACAAGTGGTTAATAAATTTTTTGAATTGTATGTTATTTCACCCTTAGCCCGAGGGAATGAAAATAAATTGGTATTGTCTATTTATAAATATATGTTTAATATTTAATACATTTTAGAAATCAATACAAAATCGTGTAAGTTACATTCAAACGGATTTCTCCAATAAATATTTATGTATTCTTTATCTGTATTATATAATACCTAATATACACATTTTTATAATCGAATAATAAAAATATTTTTTTGATAGAGAATTTATTATAGTACTGATGCAATTTGTATTAATTTTTATGGATTATATTCTTGTAGAGAATCAAAGGACGACAATATAAAAAGTATTTTTTTTTTTTATAGATTTTGCTTAAAATATTATTGTAATCATTCAATTATTGTAAAAATATCATCAAAGGTTCTCAGAAAAGAATTTTTTATACGTGTAACGCACTTATAATATTATAAAATACCTCTTATTAATTTAGAATTTTAATTATTAACAAAATACTATTTTATGAAAACTGACGTGGACTTTAATTCCTTGTACAAAATAAAAATCATTGTTATAAATAATTGATAATTGAACTTAATCTTTTGGAATCTTGCAAGCAGGCATACAATACTGGTTTAATAAACACCACAATTTATTAGTTATTACTTTTAGTACACTTAATACTCTTATATAAAATAAATAGTATTTACAAATATTATTATAAAGAAGACAGTTGAATCTAACTCATAGACACCTATAAACATACAGATACATAATATACCACTGTCCACTACTATTATTAAATATGCAAGTTTTATGCAATATATCATATGGCTAATCTAAAATCTGAAACAAAAAAATTTAGTTTCAAAATATACGAACATCATAAACACGTATGTTCATTGAACTTTGTTTCTAATAAATAATTTAATAATAATTTGACAATCGTGAATGGACAATTCCACATCGTATAATAAATTATTCAAAGTTTTAAAATGTTACAATGAATAATAATTAAAATAACCAAGTATAAATACTTTATAATAAATGCATTTGATTACATTATTATTATTATTATTATTACTATTTTAAATTGTCTATTAATGTTTCAGAGTTATTTTAATTTTTATATTAGTTATTGAATTACATTTTCTTTTCAGCTCTATAGCAATTGACGCGATAATACTTCAATTTCATGAAAGTTAAATTTAGTTTTGATGAAAAAAATGTAATGCTGAATACAGTAATATAATTTTTTAGTTTTTCATTTTAATCATATTAATGTTTAAATTCAGATGGAGTTTAGCTTAAACCTATAAGTTATTAAATAATAATGAGTGTATTACTACAAAAATGTTTATATTTACTTGGCTTCACGATTAAATTCTATATGATAACCATTGATATTATTTATCTATATCTCAATAAGACAATTTTAAAACAAAGCTAAAAAGTATAAATTGTCTGAAAAAATGTGTTAAAATGTACAATTTACATAGATTTAAAATTAATATTTAAATTTAAAAGTTCATACTAGCTAAAGTGTTAATTATTATTAATGTAAAAATAAATGAATGAATTAAAAATGAAGATTTAATGAATTAAAATTTACTATAGAAATTTAATTAATGAAAAAAAATTATATTGTTAAGAACGAACTACCGAGTAAGTTAAATTTGTAATCAAAAGTAAGAGTATATATTGAATAACTAAAAATAAAATAAAATTTTAGTGTAAAATTATACTACTATGATTAATCTGTATATTCTTGTATTATTTCATCATAATTATAAAAATAATAAAATATTTAGTTACATAATAAATAATTATTAAAACAATTAACCACTATCAATTGAATGAATACCTATAAGTTTTATATAATTATACTTTATAAACAAACCTTTTTCATTGATGTCTATGAAATTTTCGTGAAAACTTATATATCATTAAAGATTCATCACAAAAGAGATTTTTTTTACAAAAAATCAAATCTTAAAAATGGCTTCTGATAAATCAATATGTATAGTTTACATTTTAAATGTAAATGTATAATTGTTAAGATGTAAACTTTTGGGTTGGTAGATATTTACAACGTTTTAAGACATGAATATTTTAAATCGTGTTTAGTCGAATTTACTTAAAATATAAATAGGAATTTAAGAAAATTTACTGTAGCAGTATGCATTTTGAAATAGTGTCGATGACGCCCCCTTCGCTCAAGCCTTCAAACTTTGTACAAAAAAAAAAAAAATTTAATTTACTTATTGTTTTGTTATATTACAGATTGTAAATACATGTTTGTTTAAAATAAAAAAGTATACATATTATCCGTTCCTATAATATGAATCTCAAATGATAGAAATAAATAATCATATAAATCAAAAATAAATTTTCAATATCAGTTTATTTCGTATATATGTCGTAGTCACTTCGTGAAATCGATGTTTTCATGAAAAGGTGGCCATTTTATGAAATGGAAACAGATTTTTTACACTTTGTGAAATTTGAAAATATTTCACAAAATGGTCGCTTTTTCATAAAATGGTCATTCGAATTTAACATCGTGTAAGTTTTTTTACAATTTGGTCGTTCACTTTGTGTACTGAAATACAACATTTAACGGAAACGTTAAATTTGATTAGATTTATTATTATAGTTATTTCAAGTACTCGTACTTATTAAGTACTGAATTATAATTTCTACAACTTGTTTTACCCTTCTTAATATAACTTAAATTATCATGTTTAATAATAAAGTATATTTATATCATAATAATTTATTAACAATATTGTATTATATCATATTAATGTACGTATTAACAATATTAAAGCAAGAAAATGAATTATGACAACGACTGTTATATTTTAAGCTACTTTTAAAACAAACAAATCTTTTGATTTGACAAGCACTTTTATACGAACAACTTAGGAACAATCCTTAACCTCAAGATACAACTTGGATAGTTTCACGCAAGATTACTTCTTTTTGTTTGTCGATTTGTTCAGTTGCAATAAAGTTTGCAGTGGCATGCTGCATATTTCCAGAATTGAACCATCTTTTGATAAGACCATGCGTAGTTCTTACTTTGTACATCTCGTTTTTTTTTTCAATAATAATGGTTATTACGCGAGTAGAGTCCGATGGTCCTCTGTCGACTTTTGGAACAGAAGTTGCAATGCAGTTATTCATTTTGAACTCTTGAATTACATCAAATGTAACGTTTCCGTTAAATGTTGTATTTCAGTACACAAAGTGAATGTTCAAATTGTGAAAAAAATTACACGATGTTAAATTCGAATCCATTTCATGAAAAAGCGACCATTTTGTGAAATATTTTCAAATTTTACGAAGTGTAAAAAATCTGTTTCCATTTCATAAAATTGCCATCTTTTCATGAAAAGATCGATTTCATGAAGTGGCTACGACATATAGACCGTAAACCACATTACTGTATAATTTAAAATTGAATGTTTTGTGCAATCGGTTAATATTATATTTATTTTTTTTAACATCATTATTATTTTATCACTTATATCATGTATGAAGTATGAATACAATACCAATATTTTTTTAGATTATAAGATTCAATTTTATACAGTTAGATGATTATTCTATATTCTGTAGACAACAATTAGACAACTTTAAATTGATAATGTTTTAAACCTTATTTGAAATGTTAAAAAGTTGTTTTAAAAAAATGATCCTCAAAGATAAATATAGTCTATTATGATTTATGAGTATACAAGTTAAAATGGTATTTTATTTTATCTTTTTGTTACTATAGAATACAATAACGTACACTTATTTAGGGATGACCCAATGACGTGGAACCTTTTGAGCATAAATTGTGTAACTTTTTGCATGTCAGTGATCATATGATCGGTTTTTAAGTTTATGTTTTAGTCGATCAGGTAAAAGATGTGTATGACGTCAAACGAATTTAATCTGGCACACACAAAATTTACCGACAAAATAAAAAAAATATATATAATAATGTTGGGTAACGTATATTGAATACTAAAACACAAAGTGTACTATGTAGCTAAACGATTTACGTTCGACCGTTGTCTCATTTATAGGGTTATTTACCAAGCATGCTTATCCTCATTTTTTCTTTAGTAATGGACTAACCCAAATATTTATTTTTTAAATATATTTAAAGACTATATATTCAAATTCTTGAAATTGTTTGTATTTAATCTGAGCCGGCTAGTGGTAAGAAAAGTGGCGACATAAACTTCTGATTTTCGAACAAGAATCCCCCTTTTTACTGTTAGTAATTATTTGTTTGAACATTTTGATGTACCTAATTTAAAATTTTAATAAGTAGTTTCTCAGTTTTTAAATCGTGTGTTCTAAGGATAATAGCCTTAAAAATGGTTTTACAAAAATATAAAATAGTTGTACAATTGGATCTAGTATTTATTATTTTTAGATTATTTTTACAAATTATAAATGGTGGTATATTAATATTAATTACTAAAATTTTAAAATTATCATAGGTCCATATCATCTTTAAAATCTATTATTGTAAACATTTAATTCTTGATACACATTGTTAAATAATTCAATAACTAGTAGTTACAATTTTGACTTTGAAATGTCAATATTTTCAAAACAATTATTCGTTAAATAATTTAATTTAGAAAAGGTGGGTTCTTATTTGAAAATCTGAAATTTTTATTGGCACAGAACATTCCTGTTATCGATAAAATAAAGTTCAAAAATTTTAAAACATAATTATTAAATGTAAATGTAAAACTAAAACTAAAATAATAATTTTTTTGCTAGCAACAATAATAATAATAATTTATTTATTAAAATTCTTCGAAAATATCTACAAAACATCTAAATTTATACTAAAATATTAAAAATTCATTATCTGATTATTATTATTGCGGGTAAACGGTTTTGTCTTGGTTTTTGTATTAAAGTATTTTAATAACTAAATAATGTATTATAAGCCGTATCAAAAATATCTATATAGTGTATTTGATATTTTAACGACAGAAAATATAAAATCATGAAGAATTAATTTTAATTATATCTAAATGTTTTTGTTTTCCTTATTATAAAGTTTATCGTACAAATTATCTTATACTATAAAAAAATATTTATATTATATATATATGTATATTATCAAGCAGTTTCGATATTTTTATTACGACTTTACAATGGCAGTAGCCCATAAATCATTTAAATCAATTATATTAAGTGAAGCATATAATAATATAATATAAAAGTGGAACATGCGAAAAAATATCGATACATGTTATTACTTTAACAGCAACTTAAAAATAATTTGTTCGTTGGTACAATAGAATATGTGGGTAACTAATTTTAATATTTTAAATTAAAAAAACTTAATCCCCAACCCATCATTAGAAAATCGTGCATATTAAGCTACTATGTGCCCTAGTGTAATGTGGTGTCATGACGTAAAATTTGAAAAGTGGATTTGCGATATACTTTAATAATATTATATAATGAGGAGCTCGAGAGGAAGAAAAAACGAAATGGTGATCGAGCAGTATAATACGTAGCAGTGAACGATTACGTGGCAGCGTAGTCACGAAAGGGTATTATTATCATTATTATTATTTTTGAATATTATGGCTTTAACAGATGTCCGTTAATTTATCATTGGAAAATTATGTTTGGACACAACATATTAACTAAAATTAAAAATTTGATAGAGATTTACTGGGTTTTTTTAAAAATTTTTTAATTTATATTTGTCACATCTTAGGAAGGTATACGATTTAGTATAAACGCCAGCTATGCTATTAAACTTGTTGCCTTAGAGGGAGTTTTAAATTTTATCACTGCGATGGTAGTGATAACATATATTTATATTTTATAATAACTTATAGTTTGTATGTAGAATAAAAAGGATACATTTAATAACAGTGTATAATTTTTTTTCATTTTTTTTCGATTTTTGTGGATCATACATGTATTTTTATTTCAGAAAGATTCGATTATTTAATAAGAATATTATAATTGTCCTTACAGTTTTATTATCGTCATTCGAGCAGGCGTGGATTTTGTAAACAAGCGATATATGTATATATATAACACTTCTATGAGGCATAAGTGACGCAATAGTCTTCAAACATTTAAAGTCGACGAGCTGTCTAAGATTATTCCGTACGGGTTTATTTTTATAGATCTCACACTCCTATATCGTGTCTTCCGATATCTACATCACTACGCGGCACGCGCTCGTACAGGACATCAAAATTTAATGCTTGATGGCGAGTAAATAATACAGTCAAACGCTTTATTACGCACGATAAAAAAAAATAAAAAAAAAAAAAAAAAGGAAAACAAGAGAGAGAGAGAGTGGGAGTATATAACAGAAAACTTTATAAGAAAAAAAATTATTTCATTGCATATACTATATGTATTATTATTATTATTATTATAAGAATGTTGAAATAAATTGGATGACTGCGTTATACAAGTTGACATGTTAATAACGTGTCATTGAATCTACAATAATAACGTGTCCTACATGAAGGCAGGCATATAAAATCTTATGATTTGAGTGGTGTACTTAAATCAATTTCGTCGACCGTGTTTCATAGATTAAGTGCAACAGCAGATATATAATACATATATTATTTACTATAGAACATTATATAGACGTCATTAACACAGTCCGTTCATTGTTAGCATTTGACATTTTTAACGCAAAATTTCTATAAAAGTCATGTAATGTTTATTTTTAATATCATGACGTATTGTGCAGCATGGGTAAACTGAAAAAAAAAATGATGCTATTAAATTTATATTTTATATTGTCGTATTTGTTTTTGCTAGATACCCATTATAAAAAATATTTGATTGACTCACTGGATAACATAACAATCCGATGTACTACCGGTGTTTTCAATTGTACGCAATAGTTGTAATTCGTATGATAATTGTATGAATTCGTATTTATCATCTTTTTTTTTTTTAAGAAGTATTTGACATTTTGCAATAATCCATATCAGATTAAATTTTTATTATTATCATTAGTTTATAATAATAATTACATCATATACGTATAATGTGTGAACTATATTTACATTATATATGCATTTTACGTTCTTCCAGGAAATACAGAACAACAAGGCAAATAATTGTTATGAATGCAAACGCGACGATCAATTCAAATAGACATGTGGTTATAAACGCACGTTATAGTTTTAATTTATTCACCCACGGTGAACATAATATTGTATACGTTAGATTCAAAGTAGTGAATGTGATTAGTGATTACCGAGTAAAGAATTAGAATAATGTTATTTGATATTGTAAATTATTGCGAAGCCCTATCAAGCATTCAACGTGTGATTAAAATAATATTATTATACCTATGTTAATATCCGGATTTTCAGACTTCAGTTTTCATCTGGATGACATTTTCTACACTTTGAATGATATCATGAGCTACACACGTGTTGTTCTATGTTGACAATCGATTAATAAAATATGAAAAAATTAAGTTATAAAATGATTTAAAAACAATTTTTTACTCAATAATTGCTCAACACCTCATAGGCGAAGTGATTTGACTAAAATTTTTTCTCTATAATATATAGTTAAATTAATTAATTAATTATATTTATTTGTAATATGGTTCTTAAACTAACATTATATAACAGTAAATAGAAATAAACTCGTCTACTAGTATTTACTAAATAATCTTAACTTGTAAAACTATATAGGTTATTGTATATTACACTTGTATATAAGTAATATATTAATTAATATTGTTCTAAAACTTTAATACTCAATTATCAATAACTATCTACATAAAGCTTTTTTATATCATACATAGTTCAAAAGCTTGCGCTTAAACTAAGTCATTTCAGCTAACATGTAATGTCATGAACTATAATTTATAAAAAAAATATTAACAACTAATTAAGTTGTCATTAATTGAATTACACAATAAACAATAATAAATTGTTCAAATATTTATATTATTACTAAAATTTTAATTTAACATCATCACTTCCGGTGCCAAGCAACCAAAGTGAGATTTTCCAGCAGTGTTCAGTCTTAAATATTTTAGCTACAGCTGAAAAATAATTAAAATAGATTTGTTTAAAAACTGGTGTTAATTTCTCCGTTTGTTCTGCTAAAATTATATTTATTAGATATAACATTGTAAATTTCAAGTCAATTCACATTCATATTAATAGCTTCTATACATACTTCAGGATCACTCGTATTATCCATAAAAATAAAAATTATAAAAAAAATACCACATCGTTGTAAAATTATTACAATTTAAGTATTGAACTCACCAAATATTTAAAATCTAAGCATTTTTAGAAATATTACTATCATACTATATATTTTATGTGTGGGTAATTCACATTTTCAAATAATATACTATAAACCTGATGTATTTTTTTATTTTGTAAATTAAATAAAAATCCTTGTAAATAACTCTTGTTTCATAATAATTCGTTGATTACATAATATTTACTGTTTATAAATATACAAAAATTTACAAGACATGTACCTAATTAAATAAATTATTGTATACTTGAATAATATCTATAATATTTTTGTTACAACCTAACTACCATATTATTTTGTCAAATTAAAATTCAATATCTTTGAAATTTCAAAACTACCACATCTAAGTACGACTATACTTACCATTTTATTATTACATGTTTAGTTTTATATGTTTTATATATTTTTACATGTTTAGTTTTATATTATTATAAACAGATTTGTAGTAGTACTTAAATGTTCAATAAATATTGGATTAGTAAAGTTAGGTACATGCATAAACACATATTATTTAGTTTAGTTTATGTTATTGCTGTACACACAAACCGTTATAGGGGAAGGAACTTCTTAAAGCAGAAGGATAATGAAATCAGCAATATCTGCAGGTAACTTTCAATGAGGGTTTCCATTTTCCGCCAAAAAAATTAAAAAATTATTACAGATATTTGTTGAAAACCCCTAAAATTAAATTCATCAAATATAAATTATTACGATGATATACGTGCCTTGTGTTTTATCACAGATATTAATCATTAAATATTATTTTACTAATTATTCACATATTTAGTATACCTACTTCTCAACGTATACGCAATTATACACATAAGAAATTAAATGCATAGTAGGTATAAACAGTATAAGTATGAAAATTAATGATTAAAAACATTACAAGTTTGTCGCCCGAATTATACATTTAATTATAAAAATTAAAATTATATAATAAATACAAAAATTCAAACATATTTTGACACATTTAATATTTATTATATGAAAACGAGATTTTTTGACAAATTAAAATTTAGTTAAATGCCTACATGAATACATTTTGAAATGTATACTTTATTTCTTATTTGTTTTAAATTAATTATATTACGTGAAATTATTGGTTGATCCACATTTAATATTTCACAAATCACAATATACACTGGTGGTTTGTACTTTATTTATCAAATTTTGAACCCACGTAAATATTGAAGGCGACTTTTAACAAAATGATTGATTGAGGTTTGAATGAAATGATTCACATAGACATGTGATTATTTTAAATGAAAAAGTTGCTTCCGCTCATAACTTAGGAAGAAACGTACTTTTATTTGAAATATAATTGTTCAATAAATATTGCAAATACGTTAGTATATGATCATAGGCGTGCGCAGACTCCAAAAGTAGGTAGTGCCCATATATTATAATTGGCCTCTATATTAATACTATTGGTTTTTTTTTTTTATAAGTTTAATGTGCTTTTAATAATATACATATTATAGAATGATAAAAATTGCACACCACCGTACATCATTTCTGAAAAAATAGTCTTGGCGGGTTAACAATCAAATTAAAATACAATCAAAAAGGAAAAATGAATGAATAATAATATTATCGATAATAGATGATCACAAGTTTTACTATGCAAATTGAAAAATTGGTTTCTCAGTACACAATTACAATTAACTCATAATAACTTTTAATATATGATACTTATTTATTATAAATTATTATTAATACATGAGAAATTTGATTGAGACATTAGGCACTCCGGTACATGAAATTCACAGGGCGTGCCTGGGCACACTGGATTCTATATTTCTATGGCACAAAATATTTTATAAAATAACGGAAGTTACCGAATTGGTTCCCGTTTGAAAAAGGTATTTTATTAAGTTGAGCCGAATTGGTCCCCGTTTGTGTACAGGTAAATTTTAATTTTAAATAATTGGTACAAAATATAAATTAGATATTATAAAATATAAATGTACATACACAGCTACACTCTATACTATAAACTCTAAAGTGTAATCAATACAATAAGATGACAATATATTTATACATTAGAAGTTTAGCAAATTATCGGTGATACCCCGATCAATTAAGATAACGATTGAGATAAATGTACTCTTATTGCTGTATAGTATATCGTCTATATCAGTGCTTCTCAAACTTTTTTGACACAGGGCCCCCTAACTTTAATATAAAACTGTCAAGGCCCCCTCAATTAAAATCATTAATTATTTTTTCTCAATTATATACTTAAATTGCATGTACTATTTTTACATTGATAAATCAATAAAATGCACAGTAAATTATTGTTTTTTAATTAACTTTTGAAAAAACTTTATAATAGTATTGAAATTTAAATATGTATAAATGTAAATAAATTGGTAATAATTATAAAACTATACTAAAATATTCAAAAAAAATGTTGATTGCTATTAATGCGACGGGTGGGCTTGTATATTTTTGCATAGCATATTGATGTCTGGTGTAATATTTGAAACTGCAATGCGCAAGTTCGCTTCTAATGAATGTTGTGAAAGACATGATCTATGTTGGTTTTTTATTATTTGTAGTTGTGAAAATGCAGTTTCACAAAGATATGTCGAAGCGAAAGGAATTAATATAAGTAAAGCCGCTTTTGAAATTAATGGGTACTCTTGTTGTCGTCTCAACCAAAATTCACTTAGTTCTTTTTCATGAAATTCAGATTCAAGAGTGGAGTCTTCTCTAATTTCAATTAATTGCTCTTTGATAGCCCATGGAATATGATCATATTTCAAAGAAGTAGAAAATGGTGTTTTTATCCAATTGTATTCATTATTTATATTTAAATTAGGAAAATATTTAGATAAAAATTGTAGCATTGAAGACATATGTTCAGTTATTACACTTGCAACTGAAGTTGTTAATGAAAGCTCATTAACGGTAAGAAAATCATGTAAACTCGTAAACATTGAGGTATCTCCATTGTTAAATGCGTTTAACCAAGAAGACAATTTTTTATTAAATGCTTGAAGTTTTGAGGTAAGTACTAAAATGTTGGTACTTTGACCTTGAAGAGATACATTTAGTTCATTAACTTTATCGAAAACGTCTGCTAAATATGAAGCTAAACACATCCATTTTTCATTACTTAGTAGTGCAGATAAATCGGGTTTAATTTCACGGAGAAATATGCGGAGCTCATCACTTAGTTCTATAACTCTTTTTAAAACTTTACCACGGGATAGCCAACGAACGTCAGTATGGAATAGCAATGTATTGTGGTTGGATCCCATATCTTCACATAAAATCTTAAAAAGTCGTGTATTAAGAGCACGGGTTTTCACAATATTTACCATTGATACTACGTCATTCATAATTAAATTCAGTTCACAACCAATTTTTCGAAAAGTTAAATGCTCTCTATGTATAATGCAATGAACAAATCTTACATCAGGACTAACTTTCGTCACTTCTGCTTTAAACCCTGATATTCTACCAGTCATTGCTGCTGCTCCGTCTGTACATACGCCAACACATTTGGACCATTCTAGTTCGTTTATAACAAAAAAATCATTTACTTTTTTAAATATATCTATGCCTTTAGTTGTTTCAGAAAGAGTTTCACAAAAAAGTAAATCTTCATGTATTTGTAGATTATATTGATATCTCACAAATACCATTAACTGGGCATTATTTGTAAGATCAGTCGATTCATCGAGTTGTATTGCAAAAGTGTCACTATTTTTAATTTGAATTAATAATTGAGATTTGATATGATCCCCCATACAGTCTATTCTTCTTTTAATAGTATCATTGGAAACAGGGATAGACCGTAATGTGTCTGCAATTTTATCACCGTGTATAACTTCACATATTTTTATTGCTGCTGGTAAAACCAAGTTTTCTCCAATAGTAAAACTTTTTTTAGCTTTAGCAATTAGCAAAGCCATTTCAAAAGAAGCTTTAAGAAGTGTATTATTTAAATGAGTATGTTTATCAAAAAAAACTACTTGCCGACTTTGTTCTGATGCCTTTCTTTCAAAAAAATCAGTCGTTTTATTTTGGTGTTCGGGGTGCATAGTAGTTAAATGTCTACTTAATTTTCCCGGTCTCATGCAATCGTTTGATAGCGTATTTAAACATATGACGCACATTGGCCGTTCTTCATTATTCACACATGACACAATAAAACCAAATTTAATATATTCTGAATTGTACTTGCGTTTCTTTTTATTGTTCGCAGGTAAAAATTCATTTTTTCTTTTGTTAGTTGTTGAATTAGAAGTGTTTGTTTCTTCGTTATTTGTTGAAGAAAAAGTAGCTGTTTTTACATTTCCTTTCAACCACTTTTCCATTTTTTAATTTGGAATAATAGTAATAATTAACACAGCACAAAACGCACGACAAACGAAACACGACTGCATGTGTACTTATGTGGCTTATGTACTCAGTATAACATTTACGGTTTTATATCATTACAGTAATCATCGATTATCGATAATCTAATCTAATGTGAGATAAACTTCTCCGATCATATAGCAATTTTATTATTATTAAATAAAAGTTATCTAACATCAAACTTTATCGAAAATGATTAATCATATAAGGTCGGTTATTTAAAAACTAAATAACGATAAATTGACTCCATTTAATTTTAAGTCGAAAATAATTGTAGTTTTTTTGTTCATAAATGCTTTAATCAAAGCCTATAGAAAATAGTTCAAAAAATATAAATATTTCACGGCCCTCCAGTAAAATAGCCACGGCCCCCTGGGGGGCCGCGGCCCACAGTTTGAGAAGCACTGGTCTATATCCTATGTACGATTGATAATAATGTCGGTGAGCAGTAGCAACTGTACAGTCTCGAATAACACATCGTATAAATTTGTAATTTGTATTTCATATTTTAATTTATATTTTTTAATTTTAATTTTTTGTAATTATGGAGTTTTTGTTTAGTGAAAAGGGAACTAAATTGTTGATTATTGATAATTATAAGTTTGGATTCCAAAAGAACCTAGCAGTATTTTGTACCTGCACCTAGTGATAACTATAGTTGACTTCCAAATCAACGATTTAAAATTGTATATATTATTTAATTTTTTTATAACACATATTAACGCACATTTTTAACCAAGCTTACTTTTAAATTAACAGTCCTAAGCCTGTAAAATTGAAAAGGAAAATGTGCGAAATTAAACTGGAAACAATTCGGCACGTGGAGTTGGAGCTCGGGAACCAATTCGGTACCAGCCAAAATAACTCATTACTTCACTGGGATTTAAAAATAATAAGCCAAAGGTGTGACGTGTGACTACATATAAATATTACACTTAATTTTATACTCGGTAAGTAGACCTAAAGATTTAATTTGATGACACCATGCTTAAGTCAAGTGAAATTAAAAATCAATTAATTTTATCATAGGCCAAACTTCATCAATTGCAATAATTAGTATAGTTTTTTTAAAATCACTAGTTATATTAGTTGGTAAAAAAAGACGATTCATATTATAACTCAATTCAGATATTTTATTTAACATATAAATGTAAGTCTCTATTTTTTTTGTCGAGCAGCAAACAAAATACAAGTGGTAGAAGTGGTATATATATAGTGCACATTTTTGTATTCATGAATTGTATAATATATTCCAATAAAAATATTAGCACTGTATTAGAAAGTGCTATCCATGTATATAATTGGGATATAACTTTAAAAATTTAAATTTTTCGCACATGAAAAAATCAAAACATTTTTTGAATTATCGTTAAATAATAAAAACAGATCACCTTGCATTATCATAATGTTCATTTCTTATAATGAAAATCGTATACAGATTGTAGGTATAGAAGTTGAATTAGCCGGAAAAATTTTTCGTCGGATTTTGTACACGATTTACATACCTTTAACTGAAATAGTATCTAGTACATAAACCATGTTCAATTCGCTGTGAAATAATTTTTTTGGGCCTCATACTTACATCTTTTACCACTTTACGTGTACAGGCTAAATTGATAATTTATCTGTAAATTAAACATCTATCAATAGCACTAGGGTCTGTTCTATGACTCGAACAGGGACAAATGGACACGGCCGTTTAGTCGCAGCCGTTTGGACGCGAAGTCATTTAGACGCATCCGTTTGGGCGCGAGGACAAAATTATTATTAACATTAAAGTTTTATCGCGAAATTCGAGATTGTCCGACGTTATTGAAATCGGTGTTATTGTTTAGGCATTAAGTTGCTTAGACTAGTATTGTATTAATTCAATTCTGTTACTTATATATATACGTTATCGAAATCGATAAAATCCAATCGATAATCATCCAAGTTTATGCGTCTTTTATAACGTGTCTTCAAAAAGTACAAACAGGTAAAGACTCTTATTATAATCAATTAGAAGCAGGAAATAGTCCTAAAAAATAAAAAAAATATATTGATGTCGATAAAAGAATTTTAAAAATAGTTAAAAATTATGAACAAAGTGGAATTTTGACATTTTCAAGAAGGATAGCCCAAAATATTTCTGACAATTTAATTATAACATTTTTAATTATTATATTTTTTTAGCAATATTTTGAATTTAAGTTTTGATGATTTTTCTACTAAATATTATGTTGTAAACTTATATTTTATTGTCAATATTTTCATAGTTATATGTAAAAATTACTTTTTTTTTTATATATGTTGTATATTTATATTTTATTGTCATTTAATAATTATTATAATTGTGTCCTCGCACCCAAATGTACTCGCGCCCAAACGACCACGTCTAATTGACTTCGCGTCCATTTGTCCTAGATCGTCTATGACTTTCTTCAAATTTGTCTAGTGCATAATTATATTTTGTAAATATTTTAGCAGCGTAGCTACTTATCGTAGCACCTCCGACAAGTAATACCGTTTTTAGATGTATATGGTGTCTATTTTAATATAATTACTACAATTATTAATCATCATATCAATAAAATTTTCGATAAAAATATTTTTGTACAATTTAAAATACTAAAATAAAGATAAGCTACAAAGCTATAAATTTTTGTGATAGTATACGTGTCTTGGATTATCTTATGAATAATTCATTCGATAAATTAACAGTATTTTTCGACTTTTTTCAACTTTTTTTTTAGTTCAACATAAAAACGTTCAGACATTTTAATGTATCTTAATACGACAAACACTTTTACAAAAGTGAAAAAAAAATAATATTTTTAAAGACGTATATTGAATTTTCCCATATACACGAATAACATGATAATATGATTAGCTAATAATAACGATATTACATCGCACACGTGTTGTATGCGATAGCATAATCGTCAAGATAAACATTAATCGTTGATTTCACTAGGTAAAAATCTAAGTTTTATATTAATTATTTATACTTTTCCAGCTCGAGGTTAGGTGATTTATAATATATATATAATACCTAGTCATTGTATTACATTCTATACTTTTCCTGCTCATTTTTGGTATTCTATAAAATACCTAGGATTTCTATATAATACCCGATTTAACACATTGTCGGTAACATATACATAATATAGACAATAAATTTAATAACTCTAGCTTTGGATTATGTTTTTGAGTTTTAACTAAAAATATAGGCTGAAGTTAAAAAATTGATTTTATTGTTTATATTTAGCACAAATGAATTATAAATAATAATATAATGAATAAAACCTAGGGTTTTTATTTTGAGATTAAAGTATTAAATTAATTTAAAAAATAACTAGTTAAAACTAAAGTCATATTGATGAAATGTCTATATAAGTAATTTTATATTTACAATTCCAATTTCCAGGAAACATATTATTATATAATGATATACAATTTTATATTATAGGTGATTATTAAGAAATTGAAACATGAATATTGGTAGGCGTATATAGTTTATTGTACGTTAGTATGTCTTATCATGTTTATCTTGCAATGTACATAATATTTATGCATAAGATAGTACATGACTAAAGTCATGTATAATAGACGCGCACAGTTATTATTTTTTATAATCATTAATGTGATACGTACATTACTTACTACCTACATAAAACAGATGAAATGGTAAAATAATAATGTTACAAAAAATGTAAGTACATTACAAAACAATAATCAATTATTTTATAATATATAATATTATACATAATATTTTATATTTATTATTAATTTTATGCGAGATACTTTGTACTTAGTTAAATTACCCGTTTACTCAATAGTTAAACATAGGTATGCGCACACAAGCATTCTATCTTTAGGTAGGTACTTAAAAATAAGAAAAAATAAATTTTGCTCTATTTAATGATATACTCTTTATAAATAGATATTTATGTTTATAAAAATATAAATTGACAATAATTATATTTTGCTTCATTTAAAAAAAGGAATGAGCTCTTATTGTCAAATTTGACATTTTAATATTTTACTGGTAACGGATACACGTCAATTTATCGTAAGAAATTTACCGCGCGACAATTGACCGCAAACAATTGATCGAAAAATAAGATTTTCAGTAATAACTTTTAATTTGAATAAATTTGGCACAACTCTGGTTACATGACGTATGGTTAAAGATATATTTTTTCATCTTAGATTAAAAATGTTTAAAAAAATGTTGTTAGGCATATAAAAAATGAAACAAATTAAAATTACAATTTAAAATTATAATATGCAATACTTTTATATATAAATAGATAAGATTTGTACATTTAATTGAATACAAAAAATAATAATAATAAATCATAAAGGTAGGTATATAATAATTAAAAACACTAAAATATATTAAACTTGCAATTGAAAATTATATGCAATGCCACGAAAAAAATCTTCAATATTTGTATTAGTATTATAATTGGTACAAATTTTTTTTATTGCAGCTGCTCTATCTCGATAAATTTTTTTTCAAGGAGGCTCATTGCCCCCTACATATTGTTCGATTTTGAATCTGTTCTCTTTTCTTTTTTTAATGCATCTATAAATCGCCAAATTGAAGGATGCATACCATTTATAAGTGATATAAAACAATTGTGCCACCTTTCTATAGCATTATTTGTGGTAGCTAAATCTTGCATTAAATATACTTGATCGTTAACGATCGAATAATGTTACGAAAAAATACTATTCGCTTTAAAATAACTCTGAAATTACCTACAGCTTGTGTTCGAAGAGTTTATGCCAAAATTATTAAATGGCTTTATTTTATTCAATTACATTATGATAATATATTTTTTATTTATTACATCAACAGTAGCTTGGTACATTTTTAAATTGTTACATAATCATAGTAAAATTATTCTGTACCTAGTGATATTATTATGTATAATTTTTAGTTGTTTTGTAAAAATATTATAATAGCAGGTGCCTGGTAATACATTTAAAAAAAACATACACACATACCTGTAATTTTAATTAAATTCGAAAACATAATAATTAAATAATAATATAACTATAATAAATACGTAATTTAAAAATTATTGGAATAAATAAACAATTTTAATTAATTTGGCAGAATTGTGTAAGGATTCAAGGAAAATTAAATGTTTTGAAACGACTATAAGCCACATATTTTTATAAAATATATTGTACAAAGATTAGGGTTGAAGTATTAAAGTAATATATCTATAAGTATAGGTATAACACGTAGATAATTATTATGCATAGTTGTAATTATGTTTATTTTTATTTGTATTAAGTTAAAAAATATGGCCAGCAACACGACACCAATATTGAAATATGATGCCAAATATATTCAAGGTAGGAACGAAAAAAGAAATTAATTTGATTTATAATGTTAACACGTAACATGTGCGACTTATTTTATGAAAATTATTGACACCTTTTTATCACTAGTTGAGCCCTTTCTATTGTGTGTTTTAATTTTAATTTTAAATGTATCGCATTAACTTTAATATTTAGGTCTAATAAAAGAACAATTAAAATGTAAGTTAGTGAATAAATAAGTTATACTATTTACCATATACCTATTAAATAACTAATTAAGTTGATAAAATATACAAGAAAAAATTAGTTTAAAAATAAATACATTAAAAAATTAAAAGAAGCATCATAAAATTAAAATATCGCTAAAAGACAGAGAATGTATGATTTGAGTTTATTATATAAAAAATAATTGTGAAAATAAATATAGGGGAATGATAGTTGAGCAAAACGTTAGATTTTGAAGAGGGATAGCTAAAGTCTAAGACACAAAAGACATTTTTTCTAAGAAAATTAGACTTATAGAGAAAAAGAATTAAAGGTTAGGTAAAACAATATTAGCTCAATAATAAAGTTTTTGAAGAGGACAACGATTTTTATTTTAATACATTTTCAATTTCAATTTTAAAAACGTATTTAAAATTAGAATTATTCAAAAATCATTTGGTTGCTTGACAAGATATTATTTTCACTTTTATAAATTTTATTATAAGTATTTAGTATCATAAATAATAATAAAACATTCTATAATCAGCTATTAAGTTAGTTAAAAGTTTATATATTTTTTCAGCATTATGGCAATATTAAACTAAAATAGAAAAATAAAAAAATATTAATAATATGCTTATTTCTTAAATATAAAATAGTATTGAAATTATTTAGGTAAGTAAGTATTAAAAGGAGATTGTTGAAACATGTTTATATTGAGTAATTATAGTTCACATAACTTAAGACTTAAAATTAGCTTTAGGAAACTCTATCATAGAAAATATAATTTTTATTAGAAAATTTTAATAACTTTACTCTTATTAATCTATCTCAGCCTTTCCTTCGATGCATCATATGGACTGGACATAACAAAGAAATTTTCAAGCAGTTAGCAGAAGGGTATTATATTATGCGTATTTATATATTATAATCAAGTAAATATTTAGATATATACCTAAAAATGTATTTAAATTAGGTATATTAGATACAAAATATAATAGTCATAAATATATAATAACCTACAAAAATGTAACAAATTAATTGATAATAAACTGAAGTTTAATCTAAAAATTAAAAGTGTATACAAGCGACTTTTCTTTTTATTTGGGTCTCATCATTATTATTTTTTAGATATAATATGACCTATGAATTACTTAATAATAATTAAAAAACTACACCTAGCTGTAATCATCATCTAGCTTGTGTACCATACGAGTTGCTTATTTTTTTATTTAATTAATATTATATTTATTTCAACCTAATTTTAAATGTTAACTTGTATATATATATATTAGATTCTTTACTTCTATTACAAGCATTGCTTATTGAAAGTAAATATCACAATTTTATTATTTTATTATATTAATTGTTTTGACGCCTCTTAAATAAATAAATAAATAGATAGTCTTAAGACTGTACTTGTATTTAAATATCAACGTTGATGTACTAACCATTTTGAAAACAACTAGCGAACTGTTCTTAGCTGATTGAGGTACCCGATCTGAATTTCAAGGTAATTAAAAAAACTACGATTCATCACAAAACCCGACATCGATAGATTTTCGAGATCATGAACGAGTTCACGGATGCCAAGCTACGGTAAGTATGGCACGTCGTGGTAAACGGTGTAGAATGATCGATCACGGACGTTATCTTAAGATTGAACTTCAAAAACGTGCAACGACGCTATGACTGACGAGGGTGCGCGACGCGCTGGACGGAATAGCTCTTCGGACGCCCTCTACAATTTATGGCCTTCTCCTCCTCTCGATTTTCCTTCACCTTCTATTCCTCCATATCATCTTCCACTCTGCCTCCTTCTGCTTATCTAATGGTTCGCACCCTTACTCCTTCTTCGTCAGTTAAACCACTGTTATAATTTTCCTATTACAGGTTTACAACATCAAAATTAATTCTAAAATGTTTTATTATTATTTTATCTATCCGTGTTATGCAAACCTATAGTCAATGTTCAAAAAGTTCAACTGAAAATTGAATTAGTTCACATTTAAGATTCAATACGTAAAAATGAATGAGTTAGTTTGGTGGTACATTTAAACTTAATTATTTTCTAAATATTTAAATAAAACGTTAAATATGTAGCTAATAATTAAATCATTAAAAGGGTAATGGGATATAAAATTTATTTAAATTAAATAGCTAAGTTACAGTGTAAAATTTAACACATACATTACAGTGACTTACTTTAAATTACGAGATACTTTTGATACTTACCGTACAGCAGCATAACTTTTTACCTTTTTATAATTATAAAAAAAAATCTTAAATATTATATAATAATATGAATTTATCGATACCTATATTTAAAAAAATTTTAAATCATAATATTAAAGATAAATATTTTATTTTAATAATGACTTAAAAATTGTCAAAGTTTTTTAAAAGTAAGAATTTCGATTATGCTTACGTTTTTTTTGTTGATATAAAAGTGAGTGAATTTGGTAAAATATAACCACGAATATTCTATTCAAACACTGTCAATAGTATCAGTAATATTAGTCATTAGTGTAACTACGGTCGAGAGATGGCATCATATGAGTCCGCTAACTTACTCGGTAAAAGTGGGGCAGAATATATTTAACCTCGGACGTATATACATATAATATTAGTTAAAATAAAAGATATACTATACCACTGAATATACTTTTTCTACTAGAAAAAAAAGCAATCAATTCATAAACTTCAAGAAAGATATCTGGTAACGTCGATAAAGAACTGAACTATTGATTCTAGTTGGTAGTTTTGGCAGATCAAAATGGAAAATTATCGGTAAATTATAAAATATTCGAGATTTACAAAAAAAAACTTTAAAGTGGGTACCTACTGCTTTTTTGTACATCAGATGTTGAGTTAGTTACTGCTATGAATGTATTTAATTTGAATTAAATGATAAATAATTGTATACGAAAAACGGTTCTGAGTGGAAACAACCTGTTAGTATAGAATTTTAAATTTTGACCAATTGATACATTAATTTTTTGAGAATTTATTAAAAAATAACACTGAAAAAAATTAAAAACTTAAAGTGTTTATAAATAGCTCAAAAAAAGTCGAAATATTTTGAAAATTATATTATACGTAGAAAACGCTAATATAAACATTTTGTGAAAGTTTAAAGTATTTAAGTTTATTTGTTTTTCAGTTAAACCAAAAAAATCAAAATTTATTTTGTCGAAATCGGTTTTTTATAAAAAGATCCCTGGTTATTCTTAATTTTTCTTGATTAAATTGAAAAATACAAACTAGATCAAATTTTCTATCTAAAATTAGCGTCAAAATTGAAACATTTTATTTACTATTTATCGTTTACATTAAAAAAAAACCACATACATATGCATCATTGTTTAATCAACACATTCATCATTCCGTTTAGAACCTAAAATATATGTTATATATAAAAATAAATAGTCTGTTAAAATTTTAATATTATCATTAAAATAATTATTTGATTAACTTGGCTGCTACAATTATGTTGGACCGTTCTCAAACAGAATATTTTTTTTATTGAGTATATGAAGATTTACCATTGAATTTAAGTTAAACACATTCATTACAGTAATCTACTGCATATATATTACGAGTATAAATTATTACTACATATATGTTATTGGGCTGAATACGCAACTTTTTTTTTTACTTATTGAGTGTGGTCTATTTTGTGATCCTAAAATTCGATAAATAATATAACCAAGTACATTTATAAAAAGGAATAATAATAAAAAAAAAAAACTGACCTGTCAAGTATGGATACAACTTGTTCGTAAAGTTTTTTGTTTTCCGTGCAGAGAAGAAAATATAAGTAGAACTCTTGGTTTTATTTTTAATTTTATTAAAATAATTAAAATCATGTTAAAAATATTAGTTAATAATTTATCATCGTTAAAACAAAATTTCGTTAAATTAAATCTTAAATATCATTGTATTATTGTTTGTATAACTTTGAAACTTAATGGGTAGATAACAAATAGTTACGAAATGCACTAAACAGTATGAAAACATCTTCAATAAAAATTGACTTAATGCAATGTTGAATAAAAAACTAAAAAAATATCTTAAAATGTTTTTCAATTTATTTAAAATATAAATGTCTATTCATTATTTTCTGTATACAAATTGATATTGTTTACTATTCTTATCGTATTACAAAGTCTGTATAATATAATGTACTACGCAATTTTATTTATATGGTGACAGGTGATCGACCGATCGCGCACTTTAGATATTCACCTCTATAATAATTAATATTCAAAACTTATAAAATATATGTAAAATGTAGCTTAAAAAATATAATAAATTCTTTCAAAATAACAAAAAATGCAAAATAAATGTTACATTATTATATTCATGAACGTATAAAACAATTTTTTACATGGATTCAAAAAAATGTATAGGTATGTTTCACAGAAAGTAATGTATTATATAAAAATTACCATAATATCATATTTTTAGTTTCTTCTTTTACCTTGCGCTTAATTGAAAGAGAGCCTGTGGTGGTACAAACGGTTACCACGGTATATACTGTAAGGGCTATCGACGATTGTCTTAGTTCATGGACATTTTTTCATACAGTGGGGCAATAATTTAATATTATTAAATAAATTTAATAATAAAGTAGATTATTTATTTTAAAAAATAATTTTAAATTATAAATAAATTACCACAAGAGACTCGGAATAAGAACCATGTAACGGAGTGCATATACCTACGAAAACGGCCCTTTTTAGGGCCACCAAACAATATAACCGCGCCAAAGCAGGAGCGTATATCGGGTAGGTAACACGCGTCACAATAGTTGACAATACCGTGCCGGAACGACATACCTGACCAATCAGATATAGGCACCACTTCTAAGGCCGACTACCGATCACCTAGTGATATCAAATTTGAAAAAAAGGTATCTATGGATAGCGATAATCATATCGATCACATAGATACTAATCCTTTACCACTTAAACACCGGCCGAATAAAGTTAGACACCGTGCAGACAGCAAATCGGCCGCCCAGCGTGAATGTTTACGCTTCGTGGTACGGTGATTAGTGGGTATATATACGAGTGCATTTGAACGAACGATCACTCATTTCTTCAATTAACTTCCAACATCAAAACATAACAGAAATTGGAACGAACGAAACAGAAGAAGACTAGTGAATACTAGGCAGTAATATTAAAACGAAGATTTCAAGCCATAGGGCGACGACTCCGGTGAATTCCCGATTTCAGAGCCATACCACGGACTAGACGATGATTATCGACAGCAGCGCCGCCAAGTGGATACTATTCGAGTAAGAACATCGCTGACGCACTATCGGCAAATCGGGTGATTACCAGCGGCTCTATACGCGATGATCATTTACTGTTGCTATCGGTCACGCAAGATTCGACGTGGTTGCGACAGTAATCGCTAAACAGTCGATCTACCATTGTGACTGACCATAAAAAAGTCCTTTTCAGGACTATTAATCCGTCCCACCCGGCGCTCCTGTTCAGGTGGTCACTCTAAGCCACCCCAATTTTAGTATGACTTCTTAAATCTGTGGTAAAGTGTTGCGGACTCGTCCCTATAATAGTAAATGATTATATAATAAGTGTCCCACATATTGTTTTTTCGTCGCGCCTCTAAAGGCCTGGCACTATAGTTTAAATGTTTAAATAATAAATTAACGTGATACCATAAATCGGCATTGTGACACATTTATAAAGATAAGTCATCGAATATCGGTGTACTGTATCAACTAGTAACTACCTTTAACCTTTAGTAAATTAGTAAATAATATACAGATCACAAAATACACGAAAAAAAAAAGAGTTTTAAGTAGTAAACATATTTCGCCTAATTATATGATCACATAAAATCGTATTTAAATCGATCAAACAGTTTTTCAATACCTAACCAGTAACCTCATTATTTTATAATTTTGTTATGAGTACTGTGAATTAAATATATGATTGAGTTTAAAAATTAAAAATATTCTTCATTTTTTATAAATTATTGATTTATATTAAATGATCTATATAATATGTTTAATATTTACTCAGTACTTATAGTGCTTGCTATCTATAAAATAATATTTGTGTTTAGAGGACTAATAGTTTTCTTATCAATGGTTTATGAAATGTTCATAATAGTTATTATTATTAATACATTAAAATAATCCATAATGTAAAAGCGTGAAGTCGAAATATGATCATACGAATGTCATCTTCTGAAAACATCAACTCAGTTATTAAATTATTATAAAATTTATAATATATATTTATATGCAAATAAGTATGTACCTAATAAAAATGATAATATTTTACGAAATAACTGTAGTCATAAGATTATCATTAAATAGATGTAAGCTTATTGAATTTATCAATTATTTTAATGGAAGAAGGCAAAGAACGCAAGAAAACCTAATTAGAAAAAACCCCTTTAACATGTTTGATTTAAAAATTATTAAGATTACAAAATTAATAAAATTGAATATTTATTAATCAATTTTCAACTTAAATATTAAAAACCATTATTTTTTCAAAAACTTTGATAATTGCAATATATTTATTTATATTTTCTGAGGTTTTCTAAGTAGCTTATATTATTTTCTATTATTCCTTTGGAAAATTTAATGTGCAATAAACTTTAAAGTTAAAATATAGATTATTACGTTAAGATTCTAAAATGTATTAAGAATTAATTTAATATTTCATTTTTTCTTGCTGCATACAATTTTTTTGAATCAAGAATGTAATGAGTTTAATCGAATAGACATGGCTATTTGGACGTAAAAAAAGTAATAATAATATTCAAAAATCAATAAAACAAAAAAATTAAACAAGCGGGTACTGCTATTTAGTACATCAAGAATTGAGTAGGTTATTATAGGTGTATTATAAGTGTACTATATTTGAATTTAATGATACATAATGTTAAACAAAAACCGATTTTGAGTGGAAACGGTTTGTCAGTCTTTATCACCAAATATTTTCGTATGTTTTTTTTATATATAATTATTTTCAAAAATATTTTAATTACCAAATTATTATAATAATATATATATTTATATCATATTATATCTGTAACTTATATAACTCAACCTACTGAGTTGATATAATATTTTTCCGAAAATATTGCATTAATTATATTAATAGAATTTAAGAGTAATTATTATATTAACTTTTATAAATAAAAATTTAATAACTTCTTAGAATTTTTGATTTTGACCTTTTTAAAATATAATTTTATAATTGTAAAAGTATTCTGTATTATTGAATTTATAATATTTAATTTTATAACACTTTCATAATATGTTACTAGTCAACATATATATTAGACATATCTAATTTGTTATAATTTAGTCAACTTTTATATATTTATTTATACTTTTATCTTTCTTTATTTTATATTTATACCTATTTTATACTATGTTACCTATGTTAAACTGTGAATTTAATGTAATATTTATTTAAGCCATACGAAATAATAATAATAATTATAATAATAATAACACTTTCATAACTAAATTAACCATTCTAATAAATATGTAAGTTTTGATAAATAAATGAAGAATCTTACATTCAATTTTCATACTTTTTAAATCAAAAAGGTCAAAAACAAAAATGTTATCATATAGGTAGTATTGTTGATAAATAATAAAAAATTAGTACATTTTAAATGTTTATAAATAGTTAAAAAAAAGGCAAATTATTTAGAAAATTTTTATTATTTATAGAAAATCTTATTATAAATATTTTGTTGAAAATGTCAAATCTGTGAATATTTATTTTTGAATTACAACGAAAAAAAAAAAAAAACAAAATCGATTTGAGATGTTATGATGACTTTGTTATATAAAAACATGTAAATACAGTATATTAATCTTTATGTATATTTTTTTACAGCACCCTGGCTCAAAGTAACTAAAATAACATTAAACGATGTTTGAAAATATTTATTAAGGAAATTTCTTTTTTCAGGTGCAGTTAATTAGTATTAAAACTATTACGGAAACTTCATATAAGACTTTTTCAGCTTCTTTCGACTTACCTAACCTTATTAGTGACTTTTAATTACGTATGATAAACAGTGATAATAATTGGTTTTAACTATAGGAACATTATTAAGTAACCACAGTTAAATATTTTATTAAACTTATAATATGGACTATGATTATTGGCTTTTGTTAGTTGTGCGCAATGATCTGAATAATAAATAAAATCTCGTCTTATTTCTAAATTAAATATTAAAGTCCAAAGTTGTATAATTCATAAAGTTTTATGATTTCCAATAATAATTGAAAATTTTCATAAGACTGTAATTATCAAATTAATTAAATTAAACTATTTATTTGTTATTTTAATTAAAAAAAAAAAAAAAAAATTATAAAAATTATTGTTCATTATTTTTTCATTTAAATTTAATCAAGACATTTTTATTAAAGTATAATGATAAGTTCGATATATTTTGCATTATTAAATTAAAATTAAATAATTTATGTAAACATTATTGTGTCCCATAACTTTGATGAGTGTATTTAAACGTATATCAACTCTTGTTGAACAATTATTTATAAAAAGTATTACTCCACGAGAACGTCATTTTTTTTTTTTCATTGAAAGTTTTTTGATTGTGCTGATTATTATTTAATATAATTTTAATTAAATAATTAATGTATACAAGTTCAAATGTTATGAAATTTATTCATATAAAAATGTAGGAAGGGTACTAAATAGTATACCTAATTTATCTAAATTTAAAAACCAAAATTTTTTAATTTTATTTTTTATACATACTAAAAAAAAATTAGTAGTGCTGTTTCGCAGTAAAGTGGCAAAGAGAGTATGATTTAATGTAGTTCATGAAATGAGTAGTTTTACTATGTAGATGTGACATGCGTACTGAATTGTTTGGATTTATATTTCACTTATTGCATTTTAAGAAAGGTTATTTGATGATTTTATATATAAACATATATAAAATAGAATATTTTTTCCTTTTTACAAGGTATTAACACGGTGTTTTGCTTTTATACGATAGGCTAAAAATGAGACAAGAGAGGAATAGGTATGATATTTTTATTGATTATTGTTTGAGGTGGGAAAATATGAACTTGATACTGAATTTTGAATAAAATAGGTTGATTTGAAGATTGCTTTCTTTATATAATTTAAATCAAAATCTAGTAACTATTTATTTATAAAAAATAATTTATTTTTTTATTTTTATTTCATATAAACAATAAATTCTAAGCATTCACCTATAACATGACTTTAGAAATAATATTCATACATTACGTGACTAATATTCATACATTACGTGACTATTACAGATTATTTTAATTTTTCAGTTTCATTTAAAATTATTACCAGTAAATAAAAAAAAGTTTAATGATGTATTAATTCTCCAGAGGCTACTAAAGAATATTGAGTTTTATTTATTTTTACCTATATAATCACATAGTTATCGCGATTAAATATCACAAACTTTCTATTTAAATATTTATTACCAATATGCTAGTCAACTGCCGACCTTCCGGAAAATAAATTGGTACCTAATTTTATTGTTTTTTTTTTTTTTTTTTTTTTTTTAAACATAATAATGAATATACATAAAAATATAACAAAACTGTTTGTTAGTCTGGTGAATATGATGAGTAAATACACATCTGTACCTTTAAAAACTACCTAATTATTATAATTTTAAAATATTAAAAATGACTGAACATAGTTGGTTTCATGATTATTGTGCGAAAACAACTTCACATTGTATGCAGTATTTTGTGATGAAGAACAGATCACCTGTAGAAAAGTAAGTTTGATTATTGCCATGAGATTTCTAATCAGAATAATTATTTATGGTGTATGAATTATAGGGAAGTGGCAAGAGGAGTGTGAGTTATCTTTATTTTTATTATGTTTTATATTCTATTGGTAATAGTATGGTATGCAAATAATATTAATAACTGGTTATTTACATTTTATATTTTCAAAAAAGTAGGAAGTTTATCAATATTTTCTCGAAAAAATTCTTTTTTTTTTTTAGATTTTAATGCGTTACTTTTTTATAATGTTTCCAACTCGAGCACTGTAATAATTAACTTATCATCATTAAAGGCATTTATTTTTAAACAGTATATGAACATCAAAAGTTCATATTGATTTTAGTTTACTTGCATACAATATTGTTCAATAATTGTATAAAAATATCTTACGATTTTTTTTTCTCGATACGAATTCAAAATTTATCAAATATTGCTTATGTTTATTTTTTTGTTTCAGAACAAAATCTCCAAAAAATAATTCAAAAACTTAAATAAACTGAAAATTTCCTTAAGTAACATAGACTGTATTATGTTTAAAAATATTTTAAAAATTGTGGAAAACCTATACATGAATGCTTTATATTTTTAACAATTTCGTTGAACTCTAGTAGAGAATTAAATTAATAGTATATAAAATATATACGTGTATAATTATATTAATTGTAAAAGAATAACAGCCAAATATAAAAACCTTTTGATAAATAAATGAACTGTTATTTCATTACTTCAGCTGTATTAATAATATTATGAATTATTTTAGATTGTTTTGGATTCTTACGTTTCTTTGTATGATATCCATTACGTTTGGAACTCTGAAAGTTTTGATTTACATTTGGATCGACAGTCCAACTATAATATCTATTGAAAACACAGAATCAGCTATTCAAGATATTCCTTTTCCATCAATTAATATCTGTCCATCAAATCAACTACGAAAATGGATTTGGGAGAAACACATGGACACGAACAGCTCCTATTGGTAATTTCATTTTTAACTAAATACCTTACTATTTATAATGTGTGTGATTTCAATACAGTACCATAGACTGCAGCGTAAAAATAAAATTCTTTACATTTTTTAACGGATAAATTAATTTAAATGTTTTCAATATTAAATTATTAAATAGTATGACATTTTAGTGATTAATATAATATACCTATAAAGTATAATAATAGCGTGTTTAGTTGCCAATAATATTTATTTCTTATTAATATTTTTAATTTTTGATTTAATTTCAATATTATTGTTACTGCACAAATTTACTTACCATAAACTGCAAACCAAAAAAAAATATTCATTAGTCATTACTCATTAGTATCTGATTTTAGTACAGGAGTTCCTAAAAATGTACAGTGGAATAAATTATATTCGCTTATAATTTATTTGTGAATAAAACCAGATTAATTTTAAAATTAAACTGGAGTAACATATTTACACGTTCTCTAAACACGAAAGAATCGTAAAAACACGATTGTGTAAATATAGTCAGTTAAATTATTGTAGATATGCATCGTGCTTATTCATACCGATTATGTGCACATATATTTTTGATTGAAGTAATCCGATCTAACTTTTATTATCTCCGATCATAGTAATTGTTATTAGTTATTTTTTTAACAAAATAATTATAACTCTATCGATTCTTATTTTAGTTATATATTTTACATAGGGAATATCTTCAACAATATCGATCTTTAACGTGTCCCATGGATGTTTATAATTATGATACTACACAAAAGTTTTCAAGAGAATACTTTGATAAAAATTCAATCGTGAAGTTGATTAACGTGAGTAGTTTCTATTTTGTACATTTTTTTTCTACTTTTAAATTGATTCTTGTTTGTTTAAATGAAACTAAACAATGAGATGGACAATTTATACCACTTAAATTAAAGTAAGAGATAAAATAAAAAATAAAATTTTTTATTTTAATTTAGAGTTGTGCGATTAGCTGTTCAGAAGTATTTCAATCGGATGCTAAATGGGAAAATCTAACTGTTCCAAATTTTTGCAGGTTTATTCAACCAAAAATGAGCGTATTTGGATTATGTTTTTCAACTAATATGTTACCATCATTTCAAATATTTAAAAATGAATACAATCAAAGGTTATATATTATTAATAATAATTTATTATAAATAAAACGTTTTTGATTTAAAAAAAAAGCTGAAAATATTGCTTTACTTTATACTCTTTATAGAATATAAACATTTTTAGATTAATCTCATCATGAGTATATCATAATATTACAAGAAAACTAATAAGTTTGGAGATAAAAGAAATGTATCATCCTTATGACCTATTATTATTTTAATAACTAAATATATAGTACTTATATATTAGGTGTGTCTATGTATTGGACTTTCTCCCTCAGAAAAAAATAAATAAATAAAAGTCATATGTGCTTTTATACCAGTGAGTATCCTTAATATTGATGATTCAAGCAAAAGGTTAGAAATTTAACGTCAATGTAAGATAAATACATTCATTATTCTAATCAAAATCTAAAGTACCAATATAATTATGAACCAAAAATGTATTTAAATGTTGATCAGTTCTATGATGTACATTTGATCGACCACCAACGTATAGACGTATAGTTAATAATTATGTTTGTATTACTTTTCAATCGTGTTTTTTTTTTTTTTTTTTTTTTTTAATTTAAGTCTTTCTAAGTGATATAATTATAGTAATGTAATATTTTGTTATTTCAGATACTTGAATTTCTTTTCAAAAAACAATTCGTTTATCGGTACTGAGAGATCAAATTGGAATTTTGATGATGGATACCCAAGCAATTCAGAAAATGATAACCTTGTTAATATAAATCCTGCTAGAACGAGTGGTGTTAGTTATTATCATCGTCTTAGATTGATGATCAACACACTAGATCACGAATTTCTAAGTTGTTCATCTGAAAGTTTTTTTTTTGTGCGTAAAAATAATAACTGTTATGTGTGTAGAACTATACAATTTAAATTTTAAAAATAAATAGAAAATATTTTATGTTTTAAAATCATAATGGAATTTTATTAACAATAAATAACGCTTTCAAATTTAATAACCTTATTTGTTTCAAATTATATAAGTAGAGAGCGACGAATCTATTGAATTTAAAATTAATTATTTTTATACATTGTTTAATAATCATTTAGTTGAAATTTTGATACAATTCGTCAACAACACGAAAATTTGCAAATTATTTTATTTTTAGAAGTTTATAAAAAATGTCTTTTTACATTAAAAATTTGAAAAATTAATAATAAAACCCTTTTAAGTCTTCCTAATTATATAAAAAAAAATGTTCAACGGAAAGTCACTTTTTTTTTATGATCGTTTGAAGTTGAAATTTTTACAACATATTCAACCCTTGTAATAACTATTTCTCTTCTAATGATTTTTGATATTTATTTTAATTTAAAAAAACCGGAGATACTTGAAACTTTCACTAAATGTTTTTTTTTTTTTTTTATTGAACTAAAAAAACATCAACAGCAAAGGTTATTAGTTGTTTTTTTTGTGTTTAATACATATAGCGTGGTATCTATTGCTAAAATTATACGATTAATACGTTGTTACTTATATGTAATTAGTATTAATTACTACTTGAATTAATATTATAGAATGTTTAAATTTTATTGTATAGGTCGGTCTTTCTTAGGAAAGCTAACATACTTTAAATGTTTTCAGTGCCTGGTGGTCCTAATGGTTCGTTCATGTTGAGTGGAATATTGAATTTTCTGAGTTCGTCGGAGTATTGGTAACATTCTATTATTATGTGTTTTATTGTTAGAGTAACCCCACATACTGTGGATTGATTGGCTACTCCTTTGGTTATTAGGAATTTGTGATTCAGTCTTGTGTGGTCTATTCGGAGGCGATTGATTATGATTTTTTCTCTTCTGCTAAGATTCGGGTCTTGTCAATTTAGAGTTGTGTTTTTAAATTCTCTGAGTTTAGTCCGTTGTTTCAACCAGTGCATTTGCCATTTTATTTGAAATTTGTTTTTAATCTGAGTTTTGATATCTACATAATATATTACGATATCTAAAAGCTATATGATTATTTGGTTATGCCGCTTATTTTACTGCTTGATCCGCTATTTCGTTCCTTTTTATATTTGTATGGCCCGGTACCAAATGAAAGTGATATTTATTCCCCAAAGTTTTAATTCATTGGTTTTTTTTTCTGTATGATCTTAGCGATTTGATGTTTTTTCTAAACTTCTCAATTTGTTCAATGAGTCAGTGAGTATCAGGTTGTTTGTTAACTTTGTTTATATCATCAAATTTTAAGGTTTAATTTTCAAAATATTTTTACTTTTTTTGAGTTATTTGTTAGGTTTTAAATTTTATTTTTTATAAAATATCGATAAATATTTTTTTGCTTGGTCAAAAAATTAAAAATTAAATCCAATATTTGACATACGTTTTTTCTTAAAGATATGTAAAAATATTTAAAATGCATAGGAACAATTTTTATGTAAGCATTCAAAGTTTAAATTTCGATAATAAGTCGTAAAAATCATGAAAATTTTATTAATTGTTTTATAGTTGAAAATTTATAAGATGTGTAATTTTTAATGGTAAAATTTAAAAAATGAAATACAAATTTGCTCATAAGTAGTTTATATTGAAACTATTAAACTTAAAAATATATAACCAACATTTTTTTTTATTAACTTTGAAGTTCGAAGTTACATATTTAAACGATTATTTATTATTGTTAACTTATAAAAGGTGATTTTTAACGCTGTCAAGTCAACTAAATTGATTTATTGACAGCTAATTAATAACTTTTAAAATAATAAAATATGTTCACTATTATAATTATTGCTTGATAGATACGAAAATTATTAAATAAATATTAACAATTTAAAAACATCTATTGGTTTTATTTAGATTACATTATCTAACCCAGCTGAGTACTTTTCGCTCGATCCTCGATCATTTATCGCACCGGACACATACACTAGAATACAAATCACTCCGTTCGTGAAAAAAATGAACCTGGCTTTAAAGTGGCGTTCTCCGGAAGTCAGGAAATGCTATTTGCACAACGAGAGAAAATTATCTATTTTTCAACAGTATACACAAATGAATTGTAACTACGAATGTATTTTCAATGAAACTTTTACCATTTGCGGCTGTGTTTCGATCGAAATGGCTTGTAAGTACATTAATTTATATTAAACTTTTCCTATAATTTATAATAAAATATGAATATTTTTATATTCAATCAGTTTTAGCGCCAACCGGTGTTAACATTTGTGGTCTAGCGAAAAAAGACTGTATGATAAATGTTATACGTAAGTATAAATTTATGTCTAATAATAAAAACAATTAAACCAATTTACTAAGAATTTAGCTACGGTTATTTGAATGATAAAAAGATTCTTATGTCGCTAATTTCGTTGTAATATACTTTGCCTACATTGGCTATAAACAAACTATAGGTATCTTGAGGTATGAAGTACTTTAAATTTTTTAAAGAATGTCCTATTTAAAGAAATAACTATTAGTGATTACGATTGTGTACTTGGCACTTGTAGTTACATACGCGTTTCCACAAATGTACAAGTAATAACTACTAGCCATAGTGTCTATTTACACTAAATAGTACACGTAATAAAATCAATAAAATGATTAAATAACTGTTGATAACATTTCCACCGACAACTGTGATCGATTATTATTCAAACTATAAAAATATATTAGATTATCCATTGAGAACAATACACATGGTACGAGCGAACGATTAAATTCGTTTGAATCGACCGCTTAGTTTGAAAATCAAATTGTTTTGTTTTTCATGTCCATTGATTAGTTTTGTTTTTTATATAATATTATTGTTTATTACTTATTTGCCAACCATTCGTGTTAACGTATTTATTTTATTTACTATAATTTTATTATTTTACTTGTATTTTTTATAATAGATGTATTTAAAATATATCAATGTCAGATAGTTTTTGCGCCGGAATAATTCTTACAGTTAATGTATTAGCACTTAGCAGTGGACTACTCCGACTTGCGTTAATTTCGGGATGGGTGACCTTTACTTATAATATAATTTTATAATAATAATGAACGCTAACTATTGACGCGCTCAGCGCATAATACATATAATATTAATATTCGTTTAGACAATATAATGATACAAAAGAAAATTTAAATAAATGTGTGGGCGCCCAACTAATATAATAATAACTAATTAACGTGCATAAATAAATACGTGCGAATACAAAAGAAGAACAAAACGATCAATGGATCGAATACGTAAATACTAAATAATAATAATACAACAAAATTATATAATATATATATATATCTATATAAATGATAATAATAATAATAATAATAATAATAATAATAATATCACCCGGTAAGATAAGAGCTCGGTGCTGCCAGCTAAACTGTCCGACTGAGTATTTAGTGGTAGGCGGACGATGGCGGGCTTCACAGCTGGGAATTCCCGCGGTGAAAGTTTGAACGGCTATCCGTGACGACGACGGATCCCAACACGATGGTAGTTGTCCACAGGACCGATTCGGATTATCGTAAGCTGGAACTGACACTCGCGACAATGAAAGATCCGCAACGCGATGGCACTGAACGCGGCACACGAAGTCGGGCAGTAAAGCACGGGGCCGTAAATGTACGTATGGGCACACACGTGACGATACGGAAACAAAAGTCGCTCACAAAAGAATGAACTCGACAAACGAATAATATAACGGCCCCGGCACTCGAACGCACACGTAGGTGGTCAACAAAAGGATGAAAAGGACGAAATGGCACGAACGAAAATAGTTTGGCTAACGCATGTATTTTACGAACACCGGCCTGATCGGCGGACGCAGACGAACAGGGCAACGGACGATGGTGATCGGGTGGTGACAATGCGTGTCCGCCAAAGTCGCAAAGTCCCACTCCACCGACGATATCGATAGGGACAGCGTTCGGCGATAGTGTCATCTTATCTGTCTTTTTTATTGCCCGGACTCGTATTCGGCGTGGATAATATGCGGTTGAAACAGATAGATTGTGCAAATTAATGTACCACGATTTTGTCCTTGTTATCGTGCTTGTTGAATTATTATTATTATTATTATTATCATCACGACGATAGTGATTGTAGTATCATTTATCATAATATTGATTGTTTTGTAAACACGTGGTCGTCGTTGATAATATTATAACATTTTTCACGTGTTTGTAATATTATATTCTTTATATACGGTTTTTAATACGACTCAGATATTTACATTTTGTATGGTCACCTCTTCTTTAGGCAGTTCTCAACAATCATTGGTATTTATTCTTTCGGTGGTGTAGTCAAGTGGCTGATTTAAAACCGAAAAGCTCAACATATTGGTTGTTTTGTAAACACGTGGTCGTCCTCGCCCCCCCCCCCCCCCCCCCCCCCCCACCCCAATTGGCATAAGTTAGGTTTTATTATTTTTTATTATTAATTTTTATAATTTTATCTTTTATATTGTTTCTTCATTATTTATGTTATTTGTTGCTCCGATTTCGTCATTATTCGAGGTAGTGGCAATGTGGTCGACATTTTCGATAGAATTAATAGCTTTTTCAAGATCTTCTTCAGTTTTTAATTTACATATTATACTATTTGGTAGTAGTCATGGTGAGCATTTTATTCCGTGATGTAACGCACGATTTTTCATAAATTGAACAAATTTTATTCCTTCACTCCATTTGTTGGTATTGTTATCCTGCAACCAAGTAGCAAGAATATTTTTGATGTCTTGGTTAGCTCGTTCCACTGAACCTTGACTCTGCGAGTGAGGTTTACCATGGACTATTTTAAGTTCTGGCCACATTTTACAAATTTCGGTTACAATTTGATTCGCCATCTTTGACCCTACCATTATCACTCTGTAAAATTGCAGGAGCGCCGAAAGTTGTAAAAATGTCCAACAATATGCAAGCCATCTCTTCGGCACGTTTGTGTTTTAACGGATAGAGCAATATATATTTTGTTAGATGATCCTGATAAACTAATATGAACTTATAATCGCCATCTGATTGTGCTTGCATGTCAATCAAGTCAATTTGACAGCGATAATTCATTTCAGAAGATATAATTGGTTTTACAACCAACCCTTTTTTAACTGTACTTCACTTCTTTTTACACGATTCGCAATTATTTAAGTATAACATTATTACATCTCTAGTTATATTTTTGTACTTTTTATTAATCTCGTGTTCCATTATATTTCTACCTCCATGTCCAATTGACAAATGAACTTCATGTATAATATCATATAACTGAACATTATGCACATAATATTTTATTTCATTACCTTTAAATACATTTAAAATTTAATTAATTAAAAAAAAAATGTAATATTCTTAAATAAATAACTATATAAACGAGTATAATTAAATTAGTATATAATATCATTGATTAGGTATACATTATATAAATATTTAATAATATAATAATATAATAATTTAATATATAATCAATGATAATATATTATAAAAACAATAAAGGTATCTATAATAAAACTGCAGTAATATATTGTTTTTATAATATTTACTACTTTTATAGATAAATTGTTTTTTTTTTTTTTAAATATATATATTTTTTATTATTACCTGCAGTTACTGGAACAATTAATTTGTTAATTTCAGATATTTTTATTATATAATATTTCTTCAAGAATTTATAATCATTTGGCTTCAATTTTTGGGAACTTTTCTTTATATTAATTATATGTTCAATCAATTCGTCGTATTTTAATTTGGTTAAATACACATTATTCACATTTTTTTTATTTAACACAATATTCAATTTCGCATTAAATTTTTCCATTTTAAATAAAATGTAGAAAATAAGTAAATGTTTGTTTAAGCACTGCACAATATAAACTGAGTGACAGTATACTACAACTAAAGTAAAACTGTACGTACCAAAATTATATGAGATAAGATATTTATCGGTTTCGTTATCGGGATATATAGTGCATTCACAAAATTTCATTAGTGTTTAACCAAAGGATAGACGTATCATATAACTATTTATACTTTATAAGAAAAAAAAATAATATTAATATATTATATTATGTAATATTAATAATTTGTAATAAAAACATAATATATTATGCAGATTATTTTGTATAAATACTTTACAATTTACATTGCCCAATATACCTCGGACATTGTGTACATTGCCCAAATTTTCCACTTTGCCCGTAACATATACATATATGTGTATATATGACTCGGAACGCGAGACGATGTAAAACGTTCTAAGTTACAGGTAAAATTGTACCAAACAAAAACCCGAACTTGGTAAAAGACGAGTTTAAAGCGATCGTTTACTTAGACGATTTATAATGTAACAAAAAAGACGAACAGAGTCTGAGGTGACAACGTGACGACACAGCTTGTTGACTTAAAAGTGTCGCACAGAGAAGTGCCCGTCTGTCATGCCGGTGGCTTCGACATCACCAAAAAATATTATTCGATGTAGTGGCCATTGACCCTATATTAAGTGAAGTAGGGTAATATCTTATACGTAATCATTACGGCTTTTGTATCTCCGTATAGATAGCTGATTCTGACGGTCGTTGACTTACTAATCAGAGATTAATATCGGGAATCGAACCCAAAATAATATATTGTAAGGGTCATTGACCTCAGAGAAGAGGAGTCGCGATTAGGGCCCTAAAATCCATTTCGATTTCATCGCACCCGATAACTTGCGCGAACAATAGTGAAACAGGATTTAAAAACTGAAAAAAGTTCATTAAAAAGTATTCAAACATGAAAAAGTAATTTCCATTTAAATGCTATTTAGAATTGGAATGTGATAGATTTGGTAAAAATACACTCGATCATATGCTTAAATTACAAATTGAATCAGAATTACAATGTTAACGATTTGTTCTCAACAAAGTTGTAGCTGTTACTAAGTTTTTGTTATTAAAAGTATTCGCATTTAGAGAAGAAAATGAACTTTTTGACTCTAATAATTACAATGGTAACTTTTTAGGCTTATTAGAACTTCTTGCTAAGTTTGATCCATTTATTATTATAAACATATGGAATCACTAGAAAATAAAGTACATAGACATTATGCCTTGTATTTGTTATCTATTATTTGTGACAAATTAATTTTTAATATGAGTAATGCAGTAATTAAAAGAATTATTGATGAATAAAAATTATTCAAATATTATTCGATAATCATTGATGCTACACCGGCCGTCAGGACATATCCAAAATATGTTTAATAATAAAATTAATACTGATTTTTCGGTATATTCTTCTAGAATCTAGATAGTACGCCTAATGAACGTTTTCTTAAAGTTTTGCTGTCTTTTGGCCATAAAAATGTAGATTTACAGCTAGCTATAATCAATGAATTTAAACAATTCGGGATAAATATTGAGGATTGTAGGCCCTCTACAATCCTCAATATTGTATAATATTGGCGATTGTATAATAATGCTGAAAATATATCTGGCGTATATTCAGAAATGCAAGCTAGGATTCGTCATATGATTTTCTATATAGCGTTATATACTTATATGCATATTAAAAAATATCTTAATAAATTTGATTAAATAGAGCAAAGTGATGAAACACAATACTCCAATGAATTATCTAAAAAAAAAAATACATTTTTTTTTTTAGTGAAGAAAATACTGAAGAAATTCTTCAGTGATCATAATGATCATATACAGAGAAAACACTAACATTTTTTGTTATTATTGGTACAATAATTTCTAATTGAACTAAAAGAAAAATTGCTTACGATAAAATTTATAATCAATTTGATTTTTTACTTAATCTTGGAAATTTAAAAGCGGTTGATATTGAAAGCAGATCACTTTCAAAATATTTACAGCGATTATATTATATAAAAAGATTTTATTTAAGAAGCATTGCAATTGAGTATTAAATACAATTCTATTTTCTTTCAAACAGATGAATCAAACCAAACTAAATTAAATACACACAATTTATTAATAATTCCGAGAAACAAAAAGTTGGATAGTTTATTTCCCAATATTGAAATCACATTGCGATTATTTTATATTCAGTCAATACTTAGCTATACTGACAAAAAATATTTACGGCTTTATGAAGAGTCAAAAACTATTTGCAATCTATTTTTCAAGAGAAAAATTAAATCTAAAAGCTATTTTTAGTATTGAAAACTTTTTGATTAAATCTATTTCATGGGATGATTTGTATTGATCAATTCGCTAAAAAATAGAAGTCAAAGAAAACATTTTTATAGAAATATTATAATTAACAAAAATAAAATAATGTACTTACGTAATTTGCCAAATATTTTATGTAACAATTTTTTGTAATTAATGCAACTTCAATTTTAATCGCGTTTACAAAATTGTTATTTTTATAAATTAGTTTACATTTTTATTGTAACATTGATATTGTTCATTAGTTTATATAATTCCATGAAAAATATTGTTAACATATTATTTCATTATTTTTCGTATGACTTTTAATTAAATGTATGGTACCTAATTAAAATACTGACTAAATGAGGTATTGATCAGACGTAAGTTTGATAATTTTTAGAAGGTAGGGAGCTCTACATTAATCTACTTACCTTCCATTAGAAAATAAAATGAATAAATACCAAATTATAGTAAAAATTTTATGTTTATAAAAAAAGTTTTGAATCTTAGGAAGGTTTTAAGTTTAAATATATTTATATTCCAGTATGCAAAATGTTTTAGTCTGGCCCTGACTATTAATTGAACGTTCTACTTTAGGAATATTAAACTAAAACGAATTGCATTCATATTTTATGATAACGAAAAAAAAATAGTAAAAAAGTAATACCGTAGTCGTTCTAAATCTAAACTATTAATTTAACGATCTATAGATAGAACAATTTGTACCTAATATAATTATGAATACATTAAGTATACGATACTTAGCTTAGATTGCTATTGTAAATATTAATAAACGATATAGGTATTTGATATTAAAAATAATACTAAATCGTTTATAATATGTGATTTATAGATTAAATAACTGATATTTTGTAATTATTTTAAGAAATAAAATTTAATATGAATATTATTTATATGCAGAAGCAACTTATCTGCCGGAAATGCAAATAATATGTAAATGTTTGCCAACATGTTCTGTGGTTGAATATGAAATAACGTATGCATCTCACTACGATAATTGGACTTACATGAAAACAACAAATATAGTAAAGAATAAGTATGTATCAAACCATTGTTTATATTTTAAATAATCATAGATCTTAATAAGTACCTTAGTATAAACTATAATATATATATTAGTAGGGATGAGAAGTTATAGTAGCTAAAATAGACAAAATATGCAAGGAAAAAAATATATTAGTATAATCTATTCTGTGGTTTAAAGTCTATGCACATATTACATACATTTACATATATATATACCTTATACATACACATTATTGTTTGATAACAGTATTGTGACAAAAATTCAAAATCCTAAATAAGTTATTAAGTTAGTTAATATTTCTATCGTGTGCTTGTACAAAATATACAATGTATAATATGTTTTAATTAATTTTTTTGTTATAAAAATATGATAATTATAAAATTGATATATTATAATTTATAATACATTCAAATAATAAATAAAACACATGGCGTAGTCGTAAACAGATAATATGTGTTAAAAAAATAAATAACTACTTACAGAGTTCAACAAGGCAGCACCATTAAAAATTAGTTATTTGCCTTAAAATGTTATGTTTTGTAAGCAATAAATTGAAATTTACATGACGGAAACGGAGATCAATGAAAAATCAAAAAATATTCAAGTAGCCGATTTTTAAATTTGATGGACATAAATGAATTAAAAGTTCATAATACTTTGGTGTCCAAAAAAGAAGCTGGCACTGAAGTCTCAACAATTCTTAAACGAATGGAAAAATGTGTTCACCTAGAACAAATGAAATAATGTCACAGTCATTAAAATAAAATGAAAATAACTTTGATTTTTACTTCATAAGACTTAAAGAACTTATCAAACAATGTAACTATGGTTCACTAGAAAGTAAAAAGTGAGTTATTGAAGACTTGAATTCATAGTTGTGATACACTAGAGTAGTGGTTTTCAACCTGGGAGTCGCCAAAAATAATAGATGAAAAAATGATATTTCCATTTTATTTAAAAATAAAATAAAGTTAATTTTTTATTTTGTTTTTATATAGAATTATAGATTATAGAACATGCTGAGGAGCGTATAATCTTAAATTCTTATTTCTTATCGATAGCAGATATGGATTATTAAATTGTTCGTGACTCGTATCGTATACATAGATATATTTGAACAATTTCAGTCGCAAATATTTATAATAATCAGTTCGTACCTATATGTCATTCGTAGTACATGTATCTCACGCGATATAAATTACGTTACTATACTGTTTTAAAATGGAAACATTTTTAATTAAACGCGCAAGTACAAGTGCAAAAGTGCAAGTGAAAATAAAAAAACGTAAACTGTCGGAAACAACAACGGACCAGCATATCAACGAGGAATCTAGCGGCTAGAGGTTACTACGGGAAAATAATATGACCTCGGACAAAGTAGTGATGTTTTGTTAATCAGTCAAGGCAGCTGAAAAGAATTATTAGAAGCTAGAGAATAAAACAGACTACAGAGGTGCTTCAAATAGTTAAACAGTAACCAGCGTTTAAAAAACAGAAGAAAACTACTGATAAATAATTATAAAATCTTTCTCGTAAAGTTCCATTTTCATTAGATTACAGTTGGAACAAATTTTGAAAGAGCTAACTAATGAAAAAATTATAGAGGTAGTGACTAAGTCGTTGGAATGGGTCAATAACATTGTTATAGTAGAAAAACCAAATAAAACATTTATAATTTGTTTACATCCAATTAATCTTAATAAATATATAGTTCGTGAATATTTTCTTACTCTCACCTTAGAAGAAATAACACCAAGGTCAATAAATAAAAGTATTTTTGTGTGTTTTACTTGAATAATGGTATCACCAAATTATGTTACAAAAAGAATCTAATAATTATTGTACTCATACTTTCAGTAGTATTTTTGGATATTATAGGTTCTTGAGAGCACATTTGGTTTGTCTTCAATACCAGGAATCTTTTAAAAATTAACTCATGAATATTTTATTGATATAGAAAATTTAATAGTTTATTTAAATGATTTACGTACTCTGTGCAACTAACATCAATGAATAAATAGATAAAACAGTGATAAATGTAAACATAAAAATCAGTAACTAGCATTTTCATTCAGATTTTTAATGTCTACAGAGATAAATTAAGAGCTAATAGAAAAAGAACTATTTTTCATTAATATTTACACTTTCAAAATTTCATAATTATATGTATTAATAGGAATAAAATAATAATGAATAATGATCATTTGCTATTAGTGCCTTTTTTGAAGTAACTAATAGATAAGATAAAAAAAATAATCGCCTAAGAACTTTAAAATTAAATCATTACCATATAGTATATAGCTACTGTTTGCGTTAATGGGTCTTACTAGGGCGTAAGTTAGCTACAAGGTTCTCCGGACCGTCGTGAGGGGAAATTTAAATGAAAATAAGTAGAATAAGTGTCATACAATATTATACATATTATACATCTAAGTGATACAGTACATGCGAATATATCGCGGGAGCACCGCTCTGCTAGACAATTCCCGTTATAGATAATTGACTGAAGCGGAATTGCCGGGCTCAGCTGCCAAAATGAAGTCCGGAGCAGGAACAGACCACGTGGATGGCTGAGGACGCGCAAGCCACAAGCGCGAATACCAGAGCGGGTCGCCACTTACGTATCATGAGCTTGATACAGCATACAAATATAACTTACAAACCAATCTGAACTGATTTTATACTCGAACGGTGCAACACAACAAGACAAGCAGACTAAACCACATACGACAAAGACCAGGGGCATGTCGAGCACGCAAAAGATAACTTGTAACGGCAATACGGCATAAACGGCAAAAGATGGCCGAACACGGCGGCGTCCGCGTCGTTTACCCGACCAGGGCGACACGAACGAAACAGTGTCGCCAATCTATCGGGTGACTAAGCACGGCTACGGATCAAAGTCCAAAACCAGAGACAGATTGTTCAGATTTGTTTAAAAACCAAGTCAAATAACAAATGTGGTACACAGTTTAAATAGCACAAAGCTATTAATATCTGTTAAAAAGTTAAAATTATATCAAATTAAATCCCCGAATGATGAAATGTTATCTTTATAACTGAAATACAGTAAAACTTGTCTTATCCCAGATCCTTGATAAAACGGAACCGGACTAACGTCAAACGAAAAGATATTTTTTAGGTTCCGTAAATCATATGCACCTTTAACAAACGGAAAAAACATATCATGAAATGAACAAAAATATTTTTGATGTCCACATTTATTTTGCTATTAAACAGTTAAGATCAGCGATTAATACGTATCGATAGATAACTACATTTTATCTTGAATCTATATCATCAGTGCTTATTATTGTCACACCATAGTCATAGACCATAGTTTTCCTGTCGTTTGGTCTCGTCTTTAATTGTTGTCATAACGATATCATGGGCAAAAATACAAGTTGAAAAAAGAATTATTAAACAAAAAACAAGACAATAAACTGTACACGAATTTTCAAATTGTTTAATGTATTTTAACTTACTTACTTTATTTTATTATATAACTATTTAATTAATACCTACCAAATATGTTCTTCAAATTTTAAAATTGTTTTTGAAATTGAAATTTATTATTATTTTAAAATATCTAATTAATATTATATAGTATGTAATTATTTACTAAAGATTAAAATTTATTTTAGCCTGTGTATTTATTAATTTTCAATATTTTTATTTTTATTATTAAATTATACATATTAACGGACGTCGCACCCGCATATGTTCAGTGCTGTCTACGTCTTACACACGTATGACATAATAGATTTTTGTTCACCAGTTTCAATAGTTTACTTTTAATTTTGCGATAGAACACGGGTAATGTTATTGCCTAAAAGTTTTATAATAGGTCAATTCATTTTAATATCAAAACTAAAAGCACACTATTAAAACTGACGAACGAAAATGTACCATGTCGTCCGCGTGTAAGACGAAGACAACACATACGGGTACAACGTCCTCTTAAGTTTATAGTTAAATTTGTTGTATGATATCTTACGTGTTATGTTTCAATACTTCTAAATGTGAAATAGAAGATGTTCGATAACAGTATTATGAGATTAAAATTGGTAATATTAATAGTATTGTGACCATAGACATATTATTATATAAATGTTTATATATTATGTCTATGGTTGTGACATAATCTCAAAATACTCAAAGTTATTTACTCGTCATCTCTAGCATTTGCATCTAACAATCTATAAGTAATATAACATGTATTTACTATAAAAATGTTAGTATTGATTATTAAATTGTGCTATGTTATACTGCATAATAATAGGTACGACAAATAATTTGTTTTTAGTTCTCGAGGTGCTACGATTGAATTCGTTTTCAAAAAAACCCTATTTTACAGCATATATATCAACATCATTTGTAGACTTAGACTCTCTAATAAGTAAGTTAAAAAGAAAACAAACAACCTTTAACTTGTTTTTAATAATTTGTGTACATTTTGAAAGTGGTAAATCTAGCTTCATAGAAAAAATAAGTCGGATCTCAGTGAAAGTACGCGAAATTAATCTTGATTATTTAATTTTTATTTATCTTTTATAATAAACATTGATTTTTTTTTTTTTAAATTAATAATCTATACAGTTTATATAATAATTGTTAAATATTCCTATTATTTATACAATTTATATAATAATTATAAATATACCAATTATTTATTCAATTTTTAATAACAATTAGACATCAATAAAAGACAATATATATATATATATTTGTTTTTTCCTGGAACTTGATTTACCTATACATTTTTTTTTCTGAGATCAATATATCTATTGCTTATTGCTTTTTTTTCTGGAATCCATTTAACTGAATTAGAGTTTCCCAGGTTCCAATTTCCTATTTCATTTGAATGACGTTCACCAAAATGAATGACTGATGTTTTAAATGTAAAAAAATGATAAATCATTACAAGAAAGTAGAAACAAACAAAGATTATGTGTAGTTCAGAATCCATTGAAGTATTGTTTATGTTCTACAATATTTGATGTTGAAAATATTTTATACATTTTCACGTTTACCTACGTTAAACTCTACATCTGAGATCATATCAATTGATCGACGACGGTATAGACCAATGATAACATTATTCTCCAGTAATTATATTATTATTTATGATCTCATTGGTTGTTAGTATTATGCTTATTGACCAATTCATGTATTATATTTCCTAGTTCTCTCACTTCTCAGTTATCGACGAGTATAGGTATTTCTCACTATGATCGAAATAGTTAATTAACATAATTGTTTACATTGTAAATTGTCATATGTACTTATTATAAATCAAACTACTAATATTATGGTCATAATGGGTTTTAATAGATATTTTATCATTATTTTATTATTATTACTAGCACCGGTGAAACTCGTTGTAAGTGAATACCCTAGGTCGGTGAAACTCGCTGTAAGTGAATACCCTAGGTCGGTGAAACTCGCTGTATGTGAATACCTTAGGTCGGTAAAACTCGCTGTATGTGAATACCCTAGGTAGCTGAAAATCGTTTGAAGTGAATTTCCTAGGTCGGAGACAGGACTTATGAATACCGCAGTTAGAAAAGTCTAGTAGGCGAAACCAGTGATAACGACGTTTGAGACGTTGGTACCTCTGATTTGGTGTTTTTACACTTTGGCGGTGTCATTTTAAACGCGTAAATAATAATTTTATAATATAATAAAAGTCCAATTCGAACGTTTAGTGGTCGGTCATTTCATTAAATTCACAGGTGTAATACACCTTGTCCCGTAGCTTGCCCTGTGCTTTTGTGCATGGAAAATAAATAAATACATTCCGAAAAATTAATTAAGTGTCTAGTTATCAGTCATCGTCCAGTGAATATCGATTCCTGACAGGGCAATCCGCCCGCGGCGGATTGTCATACCTTCTGACGTCGAAGGCGTTGTGCTGTTTAGTACGCAAAAAAGTTTAAGTCGAATCGAGCGCTCGATTTCTCAAGCGATCACTAATGAAAATCCAGTTAAACGCGTTTAAACCTCCCAGGTAGGCGATCCGACTGCGTCGAATCGCGGACGATGTAGGCGTAAAGGAGAGATGTTAAACGTATCATGGAAATGCATGTCAAACGTTAGGGAGTTGAAGATCAAAAAACTATATAAATTTAATCATTTTTTTGATAACAGAAATTACAATTAATTAACATAAAATTTAAAAATTAAAAAAAAAAAATGCAAAAAATCCGAATATTTGGTCAGTTATCGTACAGCCCGGATTTCGCCGGAACGTGTATCGAACCTGCCTACCTAACGTCGGAGAACTTCGTCCCGTAGCTCGTTACGAAAACGGCAATCGAGTGTCTGGGTATCAGTCATCGTCCAGTGAATACCGATTACTGACAGGGCAATCCGCCCGCGGCGGATTGTCATACCTCCTGACGTCGAAGGCGTTGTGCTGTTCAGTACACAAAAAAGTTTAAGTGGAATCGAGCGCTCGATTTTAATCTAGAGGCTAAACATATAAAATAGTGAATTCACCGTCAAAACCGAGTGAAACAACTGTATCGTCATCAATAGAATGTTCTCAGGCTATAATATAATTTGCATATCACATAATATGTACATTTGAATTGTGCAGACTGTTAGCAATAACTATAATTGGTTATTACTAATTATTTTTAATTAAGTATGTTATGTATGACACCATGTCAAAACATTGTTTAGGGTAGTAGGTAAATAAACATATTCAATTTATAACGGTTGAAACTTTATTTAACAAAACATGAAAACGTGAGACATAATGGTGTTGTTTCCAAAGCAATGAGCACAAGGAAAAAGAATAAATCATAGTATATCTAAGATATCTAAAACATGATTGCGCGTGGCTTATCAATAGTATATACTGTAACTCGTAATCCGACGTCAGGGACGTCGTATATATTACAATACTCATCCCTAAGTTTATTAGTACATAATAATTAATTACATAAGATAATGGACATAGTACATTGAATAAGATATCACAATAAAAAAAAACAATAGTATATCATAACTTAAATATCCACAATTTTGAAAATATAGATATACAATATAAATAAACGGTGTACATATAAACATTAATATGAATTATATAAAATATGAAATACAAAATTAATAATATAAACATAATGATCATAATATGATAGTAACAATTGAGTAAACATGACTATATATTCTCTCTCTTTTTTTTTTTTTTTTACAAAATAATGTGCTAATGTGTAGGTTTATTATTCACTGCAACCAAATTCACAGTCAACACACATAATCTTTAAATTTGTTTGGTTTGACAATTTTTCTTATAGGTCTGTTACCTTGATTTTTAATACATTCAACTATCTCAGGACCTTTTGTTATTTCTTGCATAAGTGTTGTCTCATTATTATTCTCAATACTAGTTTCAAATGGCACTGTCTTGTTTCCTTCGCTCTCTATTGGTACTTTGATGTTACTCTCTTTTTCACTATAGTTGTTATTGTTGTCATAATCGTTAATTTTTTTGCTTAGTCCTACCTCCTTAAAGAAAGAGCCTACTTTTATGATTTGGTCAACATGTCTTTTGAAATAGCTGTTGTTAAATTTATCCTTACAGATATATATAGACTTTCCTAGCTGTTCATCAATCATACATGCTTTCCAACTCTTTTTATTAGGTTTGCTGTAATCTCTAATATACACATCTTCTCCTACCTTAAAAGTTTTATTGGTTATGTTTCCTTTATAATTTCTGATCTCTCTATTAGTTGCTTTGTCACTATTTTTGTCACTATTCCTTATTCTATCAAATCTAGTTCTAACATCTCTCTTAAACATTAATTTAGATGGAGTATAACCAGTTGTACTGTGCTCGCTATTCCTGTAGAAAAATAAATATTTCTGTATTGCTGAGTGAACTGACATTTTACTTTCTTTCATAATTTTACTGAAACTTAACTTGAAGTTTTTGACGGCATTCTCTGCTGCACCGTTACTAGCAGGGTGAAACGGAGGGGAGGTCAAGTGTTTAATACCATTAGTTTTACAAAACTGGCTGAACTCATTAGATGTGAAGGGGGTACCATTATCAGAAACTATAGTATCAGGGAGACCAAACCTAGCACAAGTTTCTTTAAGTTTTTCTAATGTATTAAATGTATCAGCGTTGGCTACTTCGAATACTTCTGGCCACTTGCTGTAAGAATCAATTATGATTAAGAACATTTTATTATTAATAGGCCCTAAATAATCCATATGAATGCGCTCAAAGACATGTAGTGTTTTTGGCCATTTAGTTAAAATACATTTTTGTGGTTCAGGTCTACTTTCTAAGCATAGAGTGCAACTTTTGGCTGTACGTTCAATGTCAGAATCTATAGATGTCCACCAAAAGTATGAACGAGCCATAGATTTCATTTTAACGATGCCAAGGTGAGAACTATGTAATTCTTTTAAAAGTAACTCCTTTAGACTATAAGGTATAATTATTCTGTAACCCCACACTAATATATTATCTTCTATCACTAATTCATCTTTTCTATTGTAAAATGGTTTTAATTCATTAGGTATATCTTTAGGCCAACTACTATTTAAATAACACATTACTTTTTGTAAAACTTTATCTTTAGCTGTTTCAGCTTTAATCTGTAAAAAACTAACAGGTAAATATCCTTCTACCCAGTTTAAAACATCAGTGTTATCCCCTACCTTAGTTAGTTGTTCATCACTCTCTAGACATGGTAAGCGAGATAGACTGTCTGCTATGGTATTTGTTGAGCCTTTAATGTACTCAATATGATAATTAAATCCAGAAAGGAAAAATGCCCATCTTTGTAATCGTCCTGATGCCATTTTAAGGTGGATTATTTTCTCCAAGTAATGTAGTATCAAGTTTTGTGATCAGATCTAATAATAATTCTACCTTTGAAATATTGATAAATTTAGTTATTCCCAAATAATTATAACGCCCTTGGCAAATAACAGAATAGTTCTTCTCCTTTTTAGTCAAAGTGCGTGATGCGTAACTAATGGGTCCTTCAAGATAAGGTCTGGGAATTTATGAGAAATGACGGCTCCTACACCAAATTGAATGCGTCGCATGATAAATTATGGTAAGTAGGATTGAAGTGTGTTGGTGATCAGATTTTAATAACTTTACATAACAAAAGTTTTGGTGTGATATCCCAAATAAATATCTCTTTTTAAATGAATTATGAAGTGAGCTAATATAGTTGATAAATTTTAATAGACTTAATTAATCCCATTCCCAAAAGACTTTAGTTCAGGTAACGTTTTGAGGTGGAATATTTGAACCTGTTTTTCCATGTTTTAACATCTTTATCGATTACATGTCCTAAATCCTCTTCGGTTTGAAGAACGACACTTGTTTGTAGTTGAAATCCTTCTTTACAGCATTAAAACTTCCCTTAAATTTTCTAAGTGTTCATTATCATTCTACCTGTTACAGTCGATCATCAATAGATTAGCTGTAAAGGGACAATCTTTGAATACTTTTCTACTCTCTTTGAAAATGGCTGTTGCTGGTTTGACACCATGGGTAATCTCGCTGCATACTCGCGTATTGCTCCATGCTAATAACACTTGTTTGTGAATCTACCTTTAATTGATTATGCCATTTTAAATCTAACTTGAAAACTTTCACCACATGTGCTTGCAAATAACTCTCCAATTTTGGGAAGGATAATGCTTATATCTTTAATGCTATTTATTGATAGTGGTCTTATAAATCTGTACTGGCCTCAACTCGTGGGTTTCAACACAGGGACAAGAGGTGTTCCCATTGGCAATTTCACTTTTAATTACCAGCCTTTTTCTAACGTCAAATTCCTTTTCAACGTAATTTTATAAACGAGGTATAGCACGATGCTTACAAAAATAGGATTTACATCACTGTTTAGTTCTAAATGGTTCAAATTTTATACTCCTAGTCTATTGTCAATATCATTAAATTCGTTAACAGTTGATTAACTTTCATTTAACACTTTCTACACTGTTAATGTTTTAATTTTGTATAAAAATATTAAATAGTTTCATAGTCTCTACCAAATAAAGATAATAGTAAAGTAGAACTTTTAACTACTATGTTTATACTGACACTTTTGTCTTTATTTAATCTTGCAGTAATTCACCAATAGGTTTAAGTACCATCAAGAAATTTAGTTTGGTATCAGCTTGTTTAATTTTATATCTGGCCACTTTTCTTTGGCTGCTTTCATTCAACACCGATCTCGCCGCACCTGATCAATCTCATATTTAATTCTTGTGTGTGTAATGCAACCTTTGTAATTCAGGGTATGTGAGCATCTTGAAACAGTTTAGTATCAGGCTTAATCTTAAACAAATGAATTCATCTAAATAGTTAATACAGTCGTCACTCATGACCTCTACGTTACCAATCAACTTTTTATTTTTACAAATGGTTGCCAAATGCCCCACCTGCCAAACAAATTTACACCTGTATTATACTTACAATTAATGAAGTGTGTTTGGCTTACCGCAATGAAAACATGATTTTATTGTTCTTTGTGTTTGTCGCGTTGTGGTTGTTGTTGGTTTGAATCTGGACGGTTGTTCTTTGATTGATTCTGTTGGCGCCACGCCGCTCCTCGCTCTTTGGCTGCCTTTGACTTATGATGAGTTTGGTGTACTGTTTATTGGAAGAAACTCTTTTGATTAAACATACGTAACTTCT